>NC_069499.1:312993370-313255870 GCF_027579735.1 Bombina bombina | reverse complement strand
TTGACAGATCACTCTTAAAGGGACAGTCAACACTATGGCCTAGATTTAGAGTTGGGTGGTAGCCGTCAAAACCAGCGTTAGAGGGTCCTAACGCTGGTTTTTACCACCCGCTGGTATTTGGAGTCAGTCAGGAAAGGGTCTAACGCTCACTTTGCAGCTGCGACTTTTCCATACCGCAGATCCCCCTACGCCATTTGCGTATCCTATCTTTTCAATGGGATCTTTCTAACGTCGGTATTTAGAGTCTTGGCTGAAGTGAGCGTTAGAAATCTATCGACAAAACTCCAGCCGCAGAAAAAAGTCAGTAGTTAAGAGCTTTCTGGGCTAACGCCGGTTTATAAAGCTCTTAACTACTGTGCTCTAAAGTACACTAACACCCATAAACTACCTATGTACCCCTAAACCGAGGTCCCCCCACATCGCAGCCACTCTATTAAAAATTTTTAACCCCTAATCTGCCGACCGCACACCGCTGCCACCTACGTTATCCCTATGAACCCCTAATCTGCTTGCCCCTAACACCGCCGACCCCTATATTATATTTATTAACCCCTAAACTGCCGCCCCTAACGTCGCCGCCACCTACCTACAATTATTAACCCCTAATCTGCCGACCAGAGCTCACCGCTACTGTAATAAAGTTATTAACCCCTAATCCGCCTCACTCCCACCTCAATAACCCGATAATAAATAGTATTAACCCCTAATCTGCCCTCCCTAACATCGCCGACACCTAACTTCAAGTATTAACCCCTAATCTGCCGACCGGAGCTCACCGCTACTATAATACTTTTTTAACCCCTAAAGCTAATTCTAACCCTAACACCCCCCTAAGTTAAATATAATTTTATTCTAACTAAATAAATTAACTCTTATTAAATAAATTATTCCTATTTAAAGCTAAATACTTACCTGTAAAATAAACCCTAATATAGCTGCAATATAAATTATAATTATATTGTAGCTATTTTAGGATTAATATTTATTTTACAGGCAACTTTGTATTTATTTTAACCAGGTACAATAGCTATTAAATAGTTAAGAACTATTTAATAGCTACCTAGATAAAATAATTACAAATTACCTGTAAAATAAATCCTAACCTAAGTTACAATTAAACCTAACACTACACTATCTATAAATAAATTAAATAAACTACCTAAATTATCTACAATTAAACCTAACACTACACTATCAATAAATTAATTACATAAAATACCTACACATAAATACATTTAAATAAACTAACTAAAGTACAAAAAATAAAAAAGAACTAAGTTACAAAAAATAAAAAAATATTTACAAACATTAGAAAAATATTAGAATTTTAAACTAATTACAGCTACTCTAAGCCCCCTAATAAAATAACAAAGACCCCCAAAATAAAAAAATGCCCTACCCTATTCTAAAATTAAAATAGAAAAGCACTTTTACCTTACCAGCCCTTAAAAGGGCCATTTGCGGGGCATGCCCCAAATAATTCAGCTCTTTTGTCTGTAAAAAAAACCATACAATACCCCCCCAACATTACAACCCACCACCCACATACCCCTAATCTAACCCAAACCCCCCTTAAATAAATCTAACACTAAGCCCCTGAAGATCTTCCTATCTTATCTTCACCATGCCAGGTTCACCGATCGATCCAGAAGAGCCTCCGATGTCTTGATCCAAGCCCAAGCGGGGGGCTGAAGAGTGACGTCCATCCTCCGGCTGAAGTCTTGATCCTAGCGGGCAGAAGAGGACATCCGGACCAGCAAACATCTTCATCCAAGCCGCATCTTCTATGTTCTTCAATCCGATGACGACCGGCTGAACTTCAAGACCTTCAGCGCGGATCCATCCATCTTCACCGATGACTTCCCAACGAATGACGGTTCCTTTAAGGGACGTCATCCAAGATGGCGTCCCTCGAATTCCGATTGGCTGATAGGATTCTATCAGCCAATCGGAATTAAGGTAGAAAAATTCTGATTGGCTGATGGAATCAGCCAATCAGATTGAAGTTCAATCCGATTGGCTGATTGGATCAGCCAATCAGATTGAGCTTGCATTCTATTGGCTGATCGGAACAGCCAATAGAATGTGATCTTAATTTGATTGGCTGATTGGATCAGCCAATCGGATTGAACTTGAATCTGATTGGCTGATTCCATCAGCCAATCAGAATTTTCCTACCTTAATTCCGATTGGCTGATAGAATCCTATCAGCCAATCGGAATTCGAGGGACGCCATCTTGGATGATGTCCCTTAAAGGAACCGTCATTCGTCGGGAAGTCGTCGGTGAAGATGGATGGATCCGCCCTGGAGGTCTTGAAGATCAGCCGGTCGTCATCGGATTGAAGAACATAGAAGATGCGGCTTGGATGAAGATGTTTGCCGGTCCCGATGTCCTCTTCTGCCCGCTTGGATCAAGACTTCAGCCAGAGGATGGACGTCACTCTTCAGCCCCCGCTTGGGCTTGGATCAAGATTTTGGAGGCTTGGATCAAGACTTTGGTGGACGGATCGGTGAACCTGGCATGGTGAAGATAAGGTAGGAAGATCTTAAGGGGCTTAGTGTTAGGTTTATTTAAGGAGGGTTTGGGTTAGATTAGGGGTATGTGGGTGGTGGGTTGTAATGTTGGTGGGGGGTATTGTATGTTTTTTTTTACAGGCAAAAGAGCTGAATTCTTTGGGGCATGCCCCGCAAATGGCCCTTTTCAGGGCTGGTAAGGTAAAAGAGCTTTGAACTTTTTAAATTTAAAATAGGGTAGGGCATTTTTTTATTTTGGGGGTCTTTTTTATTTTATTAGGGGCTTAGAGTAGGTGTAATTAGTTTAAAATTGTTGTAATATTTTTCTAATGTTTGTAAATATTTTTTTATTTTTTGTAACTTAGTTCTTTTTTATTTTTTGTACTTTAGTTAGTTTATTTAATTGTAGTTATTTTTAGGTATTGTATTTAATTAATTTATTGATAGTGTAGTGTTAGGTTTAATTGTAGATAATTGTAGGTAGTTTATTTAATTTATTTATTGATAGTGTAGTGTTAGGTTTAATTGTAACTTAGGTTAGGATTTATTTTACAGGCAATTTTGTAATTATTTTAACTAGGTAGCTATTAAATAGTTATTAACTATTTAATAGCTATTGTACCTGGTTAAAATAATTACAAAGTTGCCTGTAAAATAAATATAAATCCTAAAATAGCTACAATATAATTATAATTTATATTGTAGCTATATTAGGGTTTATTTTACAGGTAAGTATTTAGTTTTAAAGAGGAATAATTTATTTAATAAGAGTTAATTTATTTAGTTAGATTTAAATTATATTTAACTTAGGGGGGTGTTAGTGTTAGGGTTAGACTTAGCTTTAGGGGTTAATACATTTATTATAGTAGCGGTGAGCTCCGGTCGGCAGATTAGGGGTTAATTATTGTAGGTAGCTGGCGGCGATGTTGTGGGGGGCAGATTAGGGGTTAATAAATATAATATAGGGGTCGGCGGTGTTAGGGGCAGCAGATTAGGGGTACATAACTATAATGTATGTTGCGGCGGTGTACGGAGCAGAAGATTAGGGGTTAATAATAATATGCAGGGGTCAGCGATAGCGGGGTCGGCAGATTAGGGGTTAATAAGTGTAAGGTTAGGGGTGTTTAGACTCGGGGTACATGTTAGAGTGTTAGGTGCAGACTTAGGAAGTGTTTCCCCATAGGAAACAATGTAGCTGCGTTAGGAGCTGAACGCTGCTTTTTTGCAGGTGTTAGGTTTTTTTTCAGCTCAAACAGCCCCATTGTTTCCTATGGGGGAATCGTGCACGAGCACGTTTTTTAAGCTGGCCGCGTCCGTAAGCACCGCTGGTATTGAGAGTTGCAGTGCCGGTAAATATGCTCTACGCTCCCTTTTTGGAGCCTAACGCAGCCCTTCTGTGAACTCTAAATACCAGCGGTATTTAAAAGGTGCGGGAGAAAAAAAGCATGCGTAGCTAATGCACCCCTTTGGCCGCAGAACTCTAAATCTAGCCGTAAAATTGTTATTGTTTAAAAAGATAGTGAACACCTTTACTACCCATTCCCCAGCTTTGCACAACCAACATTGTTATATTATATACTTTAAAATACTTAAACCTCTAAATTCCTGCCTGTTTCTAAGCCACTATGGACAGCCTCTTATCACTTGCTTTTTTATTTGCTTTTCACATCAAGAGACTGCTACTTCATGTGGGCCATATTCATAACATTGCGCTCACGCCCATTGATTTATTTAAAGGGACAGTCAACACCAGAATTTTTGTTGTTTAAAAAGAAAGATAATCCCTTTATTACCCATTTCCCAATTTTGCATAACCAACACAGTTATAATAATACATGTTTTACCTCTGTGATTATCTTGTATCTAAGCCTCTGCAAACTGCCCCCTTGTTTCAGTTCTTTTGACAGACATGCAGTTTAGCCAATCAGTGCTCAGTCCTAGGTCACTTTACGTGCATGAGCTCAATGTTATCTATATGAAACATGTGAACTAATGCCCTCTAGTGGTCAAAATGTATTCAGATTAGAGGCAGTCTTCAAGGTCTAAGAAATTAGCATATGAACCTCCTAGTTTTAGCTTTCAATTAAGAATACCAAGAGAACAAAGCAAAATTAGTGATAAAAGTAAATTGGGAAGTTGTTTAAAATTGCATGCCCTATTGAAAACATGAAAGTTTTTTTTGGACTTGACTGTCCCTTTAAGAGTCAGCATTACATAGCACTAATTGGCTAAAATGCAAGTCAATAGATAATAATTAAAAATTCATGTGATCAGGGGGCTGTTAGAAGATGCTTAGATAAAAGGTAATCATAGAGGTAAAAAGTATATTAATATAACTGTGTTGGTTATGCAAAACTGGGGAATGGGTAATATAGGGATTATCTATCTTTTAAAACAATAAAAATTGTGGTGTAGACTGTCCCTTTAAGGGAAGTACCTGATGAACTATCACCTTCTGACACATGCATATGTCTCCACTTAAAAGGGGGGGGGGGGGGCAGCTATCAGTTCAGCAACAGCAGAGGTAACAGAATTAAGTGAGGGATAAAAATTATTAGTGGATTTGCACTCCATTCTGTCAGTGGATTGTCCTGAGACCTGACCCGTGCTCCATAAAGTATCATAAAGTAAGGATAGGGAGCTAAAAGATCTAAGAAATAAAAAAGTAGAGAAGCAGTGTAAAGGCACACAGCAACAAACTATTAACCCTTACAGATGGAAAATTAACCCTTAACATTCCAGTGCTATTGGTAAGTGTTAACAACACTTTTCAGTTAAAAGGGTATTATAAATAGAGTAGGGGAGAAAGAGAAGATGTGCTGCACTATTCTTAAAACATCAGGGGGTCGATCCGATATAAAGCGTCGCCCGCAAAAGCCGGCGACGCCAATATTTACGCTGATTTGGTATCCTATATACGGCGTAACCTAGAAGTTACGCGCGTATATTTCTGCCGTCGCCCGTAGTTTTTTGGGCCATAGGCAGGTATACCAAACCAGCGCAGTTTGGTATCCAATATGCAGCGTAAGGACTTACGTGGCGAAAATGGAGAAAACTTACTCCATTTTCACCTCGCCACAAAAAGCAGCCGTAAGAAGCCTTACGCTGACTATTGGAGCCCCGTAACTCCCTAAACTGGCTGCTAAAATAAACCTAACACCTAACGCATGCGCAATGTCTATCTCCCTGTCAACCGCGATCCACCCCCCCCCCGAAATCCCTAATAAAGTTATTACCCCCTAAACCGCCGCTCCCGGACCCCGCCGCCATCTACATAAACTAACCCCCTACTGTGAGCCCCTAAAACCGCCGCCATCTACCTTATCTATCCCCTAATTAGAACCCCTTACACCGCTGTCATCTACCTTATCTATCCCCTAATCTGACCCCTTACACCGCCGCCACCTATATAAAAATTATTAACCCCTAATTTAATCTACCTACCCCGCCGCCAGCTATATTATCTATATTAACCCTAAGTATATTATAGTTAATATAGGTATTACATTATATATATTAACTATATTAACCCTAATTATATTAGGGTTAATATAGTTAATATAGTTACTATAGTATTTATATTAACTATATTAACTCTATCTAACCCTAACTAAATTTATATTAAATTAATCTAATTCATTTATAAACTAAAATATTCCTATTTAAATCTAAATACTTACCTATAAAATAAACCCTAAGATAGCTACAATATAATTAATAATTACATTGTAGCTATGTTAGGGTTAATATTTATTTTACAGGTAAATTGTTAATTATTTTAACTAGGTATAATAGATATTAAATATTTATTAACTATTTAATATCTACCTAGTTAAAATAATTACCCAATTACCTGTAAAATAAATCCTAACCTAAGTTACAAATACACCTACACTATCAATAAATTTAATAAACTACAAACATCTATCTAAAAATACAATTAAATTAACTAAACTAAATTACAAAAAAAAACAAACACTAAATTACAAAAAATAAAAAAAAGATTACAAGATATTTAAGCTAATTACACCTATTCTAAGCCCCCTAATAAAATAATAAACCCCCAAAATAAAAAAAATTCCCTGCCCTATTCTAAATTCAACAAATTTCAAAGCTCTTTACCTTACCAGCCCTTAAAAGGGCCTTTTGTGGGGCATGCCCCAAAGAATTCAGCTCTTTTGCATACAACAAATACAATACCCCACCCCCATTACAACCCACCACCCACATACCCCTATTCTAAACCCACCCAAACCCCCCTTAAAAAAGCCTAACACTACCCCCCTGAAGATCTCCCTACCTTGTCTTCACCACACCGGGCCGAACTCCTGATCCGATCCGGGCGATGTCTTCCTCCAAGCGGCAAAGAAGAATTCTTCCTCCGGCGATGTCATCCTCCAAGCGGCAAAGAAGAATTCTTCCTCCGGCGACGTCTTCCTCCAAGCGGCAGCAAAGTCTTCATTCTTCCGGCGGCATCTTCAATCTTCTTTCTTCGCTCCGCCGCCGCGGAGCATCCATCCCGGCCGACTGCTGAACTTGGAATGAGGTACCTTTAAATGACGTCATCCAAGATGGCGTCCGCCGAATTCCGATTGGCTGATAGGATTCTATCAGCCAATCGGAATTAAGTTAAAAAAATCTGATTGGCTGATTGAATCAGCCAATCAGATTCAAGTTCAATCCGATTGGCTGATCCAATCAGCCAATCAGATTGAGCTCGCATTCTATTGGCTGATCAATGTTCTATTGAATATACGTGCGATCGAACATGTAGTAAGTGGAAAAAGGCTTCGGAACGATGAGTTGAGTAAAATTACGATCGCTGATGAAAAATAGTGGTTTTTCGAGCAGATCGCAGATTGATACATACGAGAAGCAGATCGTGAGCGAATTTTGACGCGGAAATACAGACGGACGGTCACTTCGAAGCTTAGTACATGGCGCCCATGGTCCCTAAGCAATTAACTTGTGTGTGTGTGTGTGTAGCAAGATCATGTGTGTGATCACTTTTAAGTTAGGCTGCAAGAGCAACTTATTTGGAATTGTTTATTCTAGTAGGTAAAAATGCACCTGCATATATGTAGTTACCTACATCTGTTTTACAATCATGTACAGTAAGGGAACTATACTATGGGAGCACATACAGTACATATACTATATAACTGTACAGTATGTGGTCCCATTTGCTGGTCATCTGCAGTGTCTAGATAGAAGTGAAGCTTGAATTATTGCACACAGATTTATCTATTCTCCAGCGCATGATATCATATGACATTATATTGTCACTTGATTTGAGTGTGTGACAAGTCTTCTCTGTGCCGCAGTACAAGTGTGAGTGAAATTAACTACTGTCATTTGTGCGAATATAAGAGTGAACAATGTAATATGTCACAATGTGTGTGTAAGAGACAGACTATAGGCATGTTTGTGTGTTGATGAGAATGAGTATAGTCAAATTAAATTCAGCAATTTAAAATATGAACCTACCTTCCCAATTATATCTTATCATTAATGAAAGTTAATATCAGGTCTTTTAAATGGGTGGGATGCAATGAAGTACTAGATAAATATTGAAAACCTATAGGAAAGAAAAGCATTTTCTTAATAACAATAGTTAAAGGGACACAAAACCCAATTTTTTTCTTTTGTGATAGAAGTTATGACATTAAACAACATCCAATTTACTTCTATCTAATTTGCTTCATTCTTTAGTTATCCATTGTTGAAGAAATAGCAATGCACATGGGTAAGCCAATCACGCGAGGCATCTATGTGCAGCAACCAATCAGCAGCTACGGAGCCTATCTAGATATGCTTTTCAGCAAAGTATATCAAGAGAATAAAGCAAATTAGATAATAGAAGTGCCCCCCCGGTAAAAAAAAATGCCCCCCATTTCATTCGTTCTGGAGCCGACCCTGCTTATAAATAGTGTGTTTGATGTATATGTTGGTATTCAGGAGTATTAAATCACAGATAATCGTTTGAAGTCTTAAAAATATGTTATTCTAATTAGATAAATTTATTTAAGACTTACAGATTAAAGTCAATACTTTTGTGATTATAATTATGCTGCCCCTGGTTACACACAAGATTTTGCTAAATGGGTTAGTAGCTATATTAAGTTGGGGGCACCTTCGTTATGCCTCAATATCTAATATGCCATTAACTATAACACAAAGGAGTCAATATTGTACACTTTTATAGCTGGCGGATGTATTACTCTGATCGCATAGGTTAAATACAGTAGTTGTACTATTACACCAGAGAAGATTTAACTGTAATTGTACTGCCCCAGTATGTCTAGTTTGGTGCACACAAATTAGCAACAGCTGAATCTTTCATTCGTTGCACTGCAGTATGCAGTCTGTTATTACCGTGTAAATTCAAATGAACAGATCAGTTTGGACAGCTAAATCTCAAGCTTATATAGTCAGCTAAAAGAGTAAATCAACATTTAGCTGGATTCCGTGTAATATAGAGTTTTGGCAATTGTGATTCACAATTTTAGGCATAAAAGATTTGCGTGTATTCATATAAATAAGTAGGCTTCTTTATTCTGTTGTTAGTATACTACGGATTAATTTCAAGTTCATTGCTTGGTCAATAGTGATACAACATAAGAGTAAGTAGTAGCTCTATTATGCTTGCGGTTGCTTAGCCAAATAAATTTTATGCAGTACCGCATATGCGACTCGGCATCCGATAGATTCCCTTATAGCTATTAACCCAATAAATACCATGTACTTGACAGTTAACTAGAGTTATAAATAGCTGTTTGCACTATGTTAACAACTGCTGACCAATGTACATACGTTAAATTAGAAGGTTAGAATTTAAAATTTACGGTTCCCCTACATAGAGCTTAGCCCTAACAAACACAGGAGCTCTCTGACTCCTCACCAGTACCCTAACATGTTTCGCCGTTCTCACGGCTTTCTCAAATCAGCCAATCGGATTGAACTTGAATCTGATTGGCTGATTCAATCAGCCAATCAGATTTTTCCTACCTTAATTCCGATTGGTTTTCGACAAACTCCATCTTGGATGACGTCATTTAAAGGAACCTCATTCATCGGGAAGTCATCGTGCCAGATGGATGTTCTGCGTCGGAGGAGCGAAGAAAGAAGATTGAAGATGGCGCTTGATTGAAGACATAGCCCGGATGGAAGACTTCTGCTCTGCCGCTTGATTGAAGACATCGCCCGGATGGAAGACTTCTTCTTTGCCGCTTGGATGAAGACATCGCCCGGATGGAAGACTTCTTCTCTTTCGCTTGATTGAAGACATCGCCCGGATCGGATGAAGAGTTCTGCCCGGCTGGGTGAAGACAAGGTAGGGAGATCTTCAGGGGGGTAGTGTTAGGTTTATTTAAGGGGGGTTTGGATTAGAGTAGAGGTATGTGGGTGGTGGGTTGTAATGTTGGGGGGTGCTATTGTGTTTTTTTTTACAGGCAAAAGAGCTGATTTCTTTGGGGCATGCCCCGCAAAAAGCCCTTTTAAGGGCTGGTAAGGTAATAGAACTGTTAACTTTTTTAATTTAGATTAGGGTAGGGAAATTTTTTATTTTGGGGGGCTTTGTTATTTTATTAGGGGGCTTAGAATAGGTGTAATTAGCTTAAAATTCTTGTAATCTTTTTTTATTTTTTGTAATTTAGTGTTTGTTTGTTTTTGTAATTTAGTTTAGTTTATTTAATTGTATTTTAGTTTAGATATTTGTAGTTTATTTAATTTATTGATAGTGTAGGTGTATTTGTAACTTAGGTTAGGATTTATTTTACAGGTAAATTGGTAATTATTTTAACTAGGCAGCTATTAAATAGTTATTAACTATTTAATATCTATTGTACCTAGTTAAAATAAATGCCAAGTTACCTGTAAAATAAATATAAACCCTAAAATAGCTACAATGTAATTATTAATTACATTGTAGCTATTAGGGTTTATTTTATAGGTAAGTATTTAGATTTAAATAGGAATATTTTAATTAATAATATTATTATTAATTAGATTTATTTTAATAAGAATTTAGTTAGGGATGTTAGAGTTAGATAGGGTTATTATACTTCATATATATATAATATAATAACAATATTAACTATTTTAACCCTAATATAATTAGGGTTAATAAAGGCCTAGATTTAGAGTTTTGTCGGTAACGACCCGCGTAGCTAACACCGCACCATAAAAATAACTCTGGAATTGAGAGTCCACAAAAAGGCTGTGTTAGGCTCCAAAAAAGGAGCGTAGAGCATTTTTAACGCAGCTTCAACTCTCGATACCAGAGTTGCTTACGCTAGCGGCCAGCCTCAAAAACGTGCTCGTGCACGATTCCCCCATAGGAAACAATGGAGCTGTTTGAGCTGAAAAAAAACCTAACACCTGCAAAAAAGCTGCGTTCAGCTCCTAACGCAGCCCCATTGTTTGCTATGGGGAAACACTTCCTACGTCTGCACCTAACACCCTAACATGTACCCCGAGTCTAAACACCCCTAGCCTTACACTTATTAACCCCTAATCTGCCGCCCCCGCTATTGCTGACCCCTGCATATTATTTTTAACCCCTAATCTGCCGCTCCGTAAACCGCCGCTACTTACATTATCCTGATGTACCTCTAATCTGCTGCCCCTAACACCGCCGACCCCTATATTATATTTATTAACCCCTAATCTGCCCCCCTCAACGTCGCCTCCACCTGCCTACACTTATTAACCCCTAATCTGCTGAGCGGACCTGAGCGCTATTATAATAAATTTATTAACCCCTAATCCGCATCACTAACCCTATAATAAATAGTATTAACTCCTAATCTGCCCTCCCTAACATCGCCGACACCTAACTTCAAACATTAACCCCTAATCTGCCGACCGGAGCTCACCGCTACTATAATAAATGTATTAACCCCTAAAGCTAAGTCTAACCCTAACACCCCCCTAAGTTAAATTTAATTTTAATCTAACGAAATTAATTAACTCTTATTAAATAAATTATTCCTATTTAAAGTTAAATACTTACCTGTAAAATAAATCCTAATAAATTATAATTACATTGTAGCTATTTTAGGATTAATATTTATTTTACAGGCAACTTTGTAATTATTTTAACCAGGTACAATAGCTATTAAATAGTTAAGAACTATTTAATAGTTACCTAGTTAAAATAATTACAAAATTACCTGTCAAATAAATCCTAACCTAAGTTACAATTAAACCTAACACTACACTATCAATAAATTAATTAAATAAAGTACCTATAATTATCTACAATTAAACCTACCACTACACTATCAATAAATAAATTAAATACAATACCTACAAATAACTACAATGAAATAAACTATCTAAAGTACAAAAAATAAAAAAGAACTAAGTTACAAAAAATAAAAAAATATTTACAAACATAAGAAAAATATCACAACAATTTTAAACTAATTACACCTACTCTAAGCCCCCTAATAAAATAACAAAGACCCCCAAAATAACA
Organism: Bombina bombina; assembly: GCF_027579735.1. Lineage (NCBI taxonomy): Eukaryota > Metazoa > Chordata > Amphibia > Anura > Bombinatoridae > Bombina > Bombina bombina. Next base: position 313,243,874 of record NC_069499.1, on the reverse strand, counting down.
AAATGCCCTACCCTATTCTAAATTACTACATTTCCATCAGCCAATCAGAATATTCCTACCTTAATTCCGATTGGCTGAATCCTATCAGCCAATCGGAATTCGAGGGATGCCATCTTGGATGACGTCCCTTAAAGGAACCGTCATTCGGCTAGTAGGCGTCGGGAGAAGAGGATGTTCCGCGTCGGAGGTCTGCAAGATGGATCCGGAAGAAAGAAGATTGAAGATGCCGTTGATAGAAGACTTCATCCGGATCATGGACCTCTTCAGCTCCCGCTTGGATGAAGACTTCAGCCGCTACCGCAAATCATGTCAGCCTGTCATATGATAAATGGAGCCCAATATAATTATATAATGCTAGTCGATAAGCCTGCCCAAAGGGCAGTCTAAATTTTGTTTAAACTACAGATGTAGAAACAACCTATTTTGCAGCTCTTCTTTTATATAAATAAGTGGGAAAGACTTCCCAGCAGGCAGTCTTTTGTGGTGACGGAACCACCCTGTCATTTTCGGAAGGGCAGTCTATTGTGGTGACGGAACCACCCTGCAATTTTCTGAATCCACATGGATTACGCTGCATCCAGGTGGATTATTTCACCACCCTGCCATCCAGGTTATTCCAAAAATGGCAGGGTGGTGAAAGAATCCATCTGGATGAAGCATACTCTGCATCCAGGTGGATTCTTTCACCACCCTGACATTTTTAGAATCCACCTGGGTTCAGCTTACGCTGCATACAGGTGGATTCTTTCACCACCTTGCCATCCAGGTAGATTCCGAAAATGGCAGTGTGATGAAAGGAGCTGCATCCAGGTGGATTATTTCACCACCCTGCCATTTTTGGAATCCCAATATAATTATATAGTGCTAGTCGATAAGCCTGCCCAAAGGGCAGTCTAATTTTTGTTTAAACTACAGATGTAGAAACAACCAATTTTGTGACTCTTCTTTTATATACTGTAAATAAGTTGGAAAGCCTGCCCAGAGGGCAGTCTTTTGTGGTGATGGAACCACCCTGACATTTTCGGAAGGGCAGTCTACTGTGGTGACGGAACCACCCTGCAATTTTCGGAATCCACCTGGATGCAGCTTACTGTCCCACTGGTGGATTCTTTCACCACCCTGCCATCCAGGTGGATTCCGAAAATGGCAGTGTGGTGAAAGAAGCTGCATCCCCCCTTTCTCTCCCCCTTTCTTTTGCTCTCTCTCCCCCCTCTCTTTTGCTCTATCTCTCTGCTCTTTTTTGCTCTATCTCTCCCCTCTCCTTTACTCTATCTCTCCCTTCTCTTTTGCTCTCTCTCTCCCCTCTCTTTTGCTCTCTCCCCCTCTCTTTTGCTCTCTCTCCCCCTCTCATTTGCTCTCTCTCCCCCTCCATTTGCTCTCTCCCCCTCTCTTTTGCTCTCTCCCCCTCTCTTTTGTGCTCTCTCTCCCCCTCTCTTTTGCTCTCTCTCTTTTGCTCTCTCTTCACCTCTCTTTTGTGCTCTCTCTCCCCCTCTCTTTTGCACTCTCTCTCCCCCTCTCTTTTGCACTCTCTCACCCCATCTCTTTTGCTCTCTTCCCCCTCTCTTTTGCTCTCTCCCCCCTCTCATTTGCTTCTACCTCCCCCCTCTCATTTGCTCTCTCTCCCCTCTCATTTGCTCTCCCTCTTCCCTCTCAATTGCTCTCTCTCTCCCCTCTCATTTGCTCTCTCTTTCCCCTCTCATTTGCTCTCCCTCCCCCTATAATTTGCTCTCTCTTTCCCCTTTCATTTGCTCTCTCTCTCCCCTCTCATTTGCTCTCTCTCCCCCCCTCTCTTTTGCTCCCTCTCCCCCCTCTTGTTTGCTCTCTCTCCCCTCTCTTTTGTTCTCTCTCCAGCTCTCATTTGCTCTCTCTCCCCTCTCTTTTGCTTTCCCTCTCTTTTGCTCTCTCTCTCCCCTCTTTTGCTCTCTCCCCCTCTTTTGCTCTCTCTCCCCTCTCTTTTCCTTTCTACCCCTTCTCTTTTGCTCTCTCTCACCCTTCTCTATCTGCCCACTCTTTTGCTCTCTCTCACCCCTCTTGTGCACTCTCACACAGACAGCCAAGGTCACTCCCGCCTGGCCCCGCCCCCGTCATGCCCCGGCTCCGGCCCGCCATGCCCCGGCTCCGCCCCTGTCATGCCTCAGCTCTGCCCCACCATGCCCGGCCAGCCCCACCCTTTTCATGCCCGGTCGTCCACATCAGGTCATTTTGCCCCCACTTCCACCAGCAGAAGATCATTGCAGACGGTGACACACACAGTGTCACCATCTGTAACGATCAGGCATCTTGCGGCAGATGCCTGAAGCTTCAGAAGCTCCAGCTCTCAGCTGTTATGTTACAGCTGAGACTTTGAGCTCCTTAAGCTGTCTGTCTGTTTTGTACTTTTCACTAATACTTTATTTATTGATACCTGCCCATATTGAATGGCCCTTAAAGAATTTAAAGGGACATGAAAGCCAAAAATGTTATTTCATGATTTAGAAAGAACATGCAATTTTCAACAATTTTCTACTTTACTTCTATTATCTAATTTGTTTAATTATCTTGATATAATTTTGCTGAAAAGCATATCTAGATAGGCTCAGTAGCTGCTGATTGGTTGCTGCACATAGAAGCCTATTTGGCTCATTCATCTGCATTGCTTTTTCTTCAATTAAGGATATCTAAAAAATGAAGCAAAATAAATAAAAGAAGTAAATTGTATTATTGTTTAAATTTGTATTCTCTATCTGAATCATGAAAGAAAAAAAACATAATTTATGCTTACCTGATAAATTTATTTCTCTTGTAGTGTATCCAGTCCACGGATCATCCATTACTTATGGGATATTAACTCCTCCCCAACAGGAAGTGCAAGAGGATTCACCCAGCAGAGCTGCTATATAGCTCCTCCCCTAACTGCCATTACCAGTCATTCGACCGAAAACATGCAGAGAAAGGAAAACCATAGGGTGCAGTGGTGACTGTAGTTTAATGGAAAAATTACCTGCCTTAAAGTGACAGGGCGGGCCGTGGACTGGATACACTACAAGAGAAATAAATTTATCAGGTAAGCATAAATTATGTTTTCTCTTGTTAAGTGTATCCAGTCCACGGATCATCCATTACTTATGGGATACCAATACCAAAGCTAAAGTACACGGATGACGGGAGGGACAGGCAGGCTCTTTATACGGAAGGAACCACTGCCTGAAGAACCTTTCTCCCAAAAACAGCCTTCGAAGAAGCAAAAGTGTCAAATTTGTAAAATTTGGAAAAAGTATGAAGAGAAGACCAAGTTGCAGCCTTGCAAATCTGTTCAACAGAAGCCTCATTCTTAAAGGCCCAAGTGGAAGCCACAGCTCTAGTAGAATGTGCTGTAATTCTTTCAGGAGGCTGCTGTCCAGCAGTCTCATAGGCTAACCGTATTATGCTACGAAGCCAAAAGGAGAGAGAGGTAGCCGAAGCTTTTTGACCTCTCCTCTGACCAGAATAAACGACAAACAGGGAAGACGTTTGTCGAAAATCCTTAGTTGCCTGTAGATAAAATTTCAGGGCACGGACTACATCTAGATTGTGTAGCAGACGTTCCTTTTTCGAAGAAGGATTAGGACACAAAGATGGAACCACAATCTCTTGATTGATATTCCTGTTAGTGACCACCTTAGGTAGGAACCAAGGTTTAGTACGCAGAACTACCTTGTCTGAATGAAAAATCAGATAAGGAGAATCACAATGTAAGGCAGATAACTCAGAGACTCTTCGAGCCGAGGAAATCGCCATTAAAAACAGAACTTTCCAAGATAACAACTTGATATCAATGGAATGAAGGGGTTCAAACGGAACCCCCTGTAAAACATTAAGAACTAAGTTCAAACTCCATGGTGGAGCAACAGTTTTAAACACAGGCTTGATCCTAGCTAAAGCCTGACAAAAAGCTTGAACGTCCGGAACTTCTGACAGACGTTTGTGTAAAAGAATGGACAGAGCTGAAATCTGTCCCTTTAAGGAACTAGCGGATAAACCCTTTTCTAAACCTTCTTGTAGAAAAGACAATATCCTCGGAATCCTAACCTTACTCCATGAGTAACTCTTGGATTCGCACCAATATAAGTATTTGCGCCATATCTTATGGTAAATCTTTCTGGTAACAGGCTTCCTAGCCTGTATTAAGGTATCAATAACTGACTCAGAAAAACCACGTTTTGATAAAATCAAGCGTTCAATTTCCAAGCAGTCAGCTTCAGAGAAATTAGATTTTGATGTTTGAAGGGACCCTGGATCAGAAGGTCCTGTTTCAGAGGTAGCGATAAAGGTGGAAAGGATGACATGTCCACTAGATCTGCATACCAAGTCCTGCGTGGCCATGCAGGCGCTATTAGAATCACTGATGCTCTCTCCTGTTTGATTCTGGCAATCAATCGAGGAAGCATCGGGAAGGGTGGAAACACATAAGCCATCCCGAAGGTCCAAGGTGCTGTCAAAGCATCTATCAGAACCGCTCCCGGATCCCTGGATCTGGACCTGTAACGAGGAAGCTTGGCGTTCTGTCGAGACGCCATGAGATCTATCTCTGGTTTGCCCCAACGTCGAAGTATTTGGGCAAAGACCTCCGGATGAAGTTCCCACTCCCCCGGATGAAAAGTCTGACGACTTAAGAAATCCGCCTCCCAGTTCTCCACTCCCGGGATGTGGATTGCTGACAGGTGGCAAGAGTGAGACTCTGCCCAGCGAATTATCTTTGATACTTCCATCATTGCTAGGGAGCTTCTTGTCCCTCCCTGATGGTTGATGTAAGCTACAGTCGTGATGTTGTCCGACTGAAACCTGATGAACCCCCGAGTTGTTAACTGGGGCCAAGCCAGAAGGGCATTGAGAACTGCTCTCAATTCCAGAATGTTTATTGGTAGGAGACTCTCCTCCTGATTCCATTGTCCCTGAGCCTTCAGAGAATTCCAGACAGCGCCCCAACCTAGTAGGCTGGCGTCTGTTGTTACAATTGTCCAGTCCGGCCTGCTGAATGGCATCCCCCTGGACAGATGTGGCCGAGAAAGCCACCATAGAAGAGAATTTCTGGTCTCTTGATCCAGATTCAGAGTAGGGGACAAGTCTGAGTAATCCCCATTCCACTGACTTAGCATGCACAATTGCAGCGGTCTGAGATGTAGGCGTGCAAAGGGTACTATGTCCATTGCTGCTACCATTAAGCCGATCACCTCCATGCATTGAGCTACTGACGGGTGTTGAATGGAATGAAGGACACGGCATGCATTTTGAAGCTTTGTTAACCTGTCTTCTGTCAGGTAAATCTTCATTTCTACAGAATCTATAAGAGTCCCCAAGAAGGGAACTCTTGTGAGTGGAAAGAGAGAACTCTTCTTTTCGTTCACCTTCCATCCATGCGACCTTAGAAATGCCAGTACTAACTCTGTATGAGACTTGGCAGTTTGAAAGCTTGAAGCTTGTATCAGAATGTCGTCTAGGTACGGAGCTACCGCAATTCCTCGCGGTCTTAGTACCGCCAGAAGAGCACCCAGAACCTTTGTGAAGATTCTCGGAGCCGTAGCCAATCCGAATGGAAGAGCTACAAACTGGTAATGCCTGTCTAGAAAGGCAAACCTTAGATACCGGTAATGATCTTTGTGAATCGGTATGTGAAGGTAAGCATCCTTTAAATCCACTGTGGTCATGTACTGACCCTTTTGGATCATGGGTAAAATTGTCCGAATAGTTTCCATTTTGAACGATGGAACTCTTAGGAATTTGTTTAGGATCTTTAAATCCAAGATTGGCCTGAAAGTTCCCTCTTTTTTGGGAACCACAAACAGATTTGAGTAAAACCCTTGTCCTTGTTCCGACCGCGGAACCGGATGGATCACTCCCATTAATAAAAGATCTTGTACGCAGCGTAGAAACGCCTCTTTCTTTATTTGGTTTGTTGACAACCTTGACAGATGAAATCTCCCTCTTGGGGGAGAGAATTTGAAGTCTAGAAGGTATCCCTGAGATATGATCTCTAACGCCCAGGGATCCTGAACATCTCTTGCCCAAGCCTGGGCGAAGAGAGAAAGTCTGCCCCCCACTAGATCCATTCCCGGATCGGGGGCCCTCGATTCATGCTGTCTTAGGGGCAGCAGCAGGTTTCCTGGCCTGCTTGCCCTTGTTCCAGGACTGGTTAGGTCTCCAGCCTTGTCTGTAGCGAGCAACAGCTCCTTCCTGTTTTGGTGCAGAGGAAGTTGATGCTGCTCCTGCTTTGAAATTACGAAAGGAACGAAAATTAGACTGTCTAGCCTTAGGTTTGGCTCTGTCTTGAGGCAGGGCATGGCCTTTACCTCCTGTAATGTCAGCGATAATTTCTTTCAACCCGGGCCCGAATAAGGTCTGCCCTTTGAAAGGTATATTAAGCAATTTAGATTTAGAAGTAACGTCAGCTGACCAGGATTTTAGCCACAGTGCTCTGCGTGCCTGAATGGCGAATCCGGAATTCTTAGCCGTAAGTTTAGTTAAATGTACTACGGCATCTGAAATAAATGAGTTAGCTAACTTAAGGGCTTTAAGCTTGTGTGTAATCTCATCTAATGGAGCTGATTCAAGTGTCTCTTCCAGAGACTCAAACCAAAATGCTGCTGCAGCCGTGACAGGCGCAATGCATGCAAGAGGTTGCAATATAAAACCTTGTTGAACAAACATTTTCTTAAGGTAACCCTCTAACTTTTTATCCATTGGATCTGAAAAGGCACAGCTATCCTCCACCGGGATAGTGGTACGCTTAGCTAAAGTAGAAACTGCTCCCTCCACCTTAGGGACCGTTTGCCATAAGTCCCGTGTGGTGGCGTCTATTGGAAACATCTTTCTAAATATCGGAGGGGGTGAGAACGGCACACCGGGTCTATCCCACTCCTTAGTAACAATTTCAGTAAGTCTCTTAGGTATAGGAAAAACGTCAGTACTCGCCGGTACCGCAAAATATTTATCCAACCTACACATTTTCTCTGGTATTGCAACTGTGTTACAATCATTCAGAGCCGCTAACACCTCCCCTAGTAATACACGGAGGTTTTACAGCTTAAATTTAAAATTTGAAATATCTGAATCCAGTTTGTTTGGATCAGAACCGTCACCCGCAGAATGAAGCTCTCCGTCCTTATGTTCTGCAAATTGTGACGCAGTGTCTGACATGGCCCTAATATTATCAGCGCACTCTGTTCTCACCCCAGAGTGATCACGCTTACCTCTTAGTTCTGGTAATTTAGCCAAAACTTCAGTCATAACAGTAGCCATATCCTGTAATGTGATTTGTAATGGCCGCCCAGATGTACTCGGCGCTACAATATCACGCACCTCCCGACACGTGAGGCGAGTTAGTCGGCATAACTCTCCCCTCGTTGTTTGGTGAAATATGTTCAATTTGTACAGATTGACTTTTATTTAAAGTAGCATCAATACAGTTAGTACATAAATTTCTATTGGGCTCCACTTTGGCTTTAGCACATATAGCACAGATATCTTCCTCTGAATCAGACATGTTTAACACACTAGCAAATAAACTAGCAACTTGGAAATACTTTTCAAGTAATTTACTATAATATGAAAACGTACTGTGCCTATAAGAAGCACAGAAAAAGTTATGACAGTTGAAAATTAATAAACTGAAAAGTTATAGCATCAAATCTTTGTAAAAAACACAATTTTAGCAAAGGATTGCTCACATTAGCAAAGGATAACTAACCCTGATAGCAGAAAAAAAATACAGAAATAAACGTTTTTTTTTATCACAGTCAACTACAATCTCACAGCTCTGCTGTGAGTGATTACCTCCCTCAAAACAAGTTTTGAAGACCCCTGAGTTCTGTAGAGATGAACCGGATCATGCAGGGAAGACAATAAACTTCTGACTGAATTTTTTGATGCGTAGCAAAAGCACCAAAAAAGGCCCCTCCCCCTCATACACAACAGTGAGAGAGATCAGTAAACTGTCAGAAATTAAATAAAACGACTGCCAAGTGGAAAAAAATAGTGCCCAAAACATTTTTTCACCCAGTACCTCAGAAAATTAAACGATTTTACATGCCAGCAAAAAACGTTTAACATTAATAAATTGAGTGTTATTAAAAAGCCTGTTGCTAGTCCCTGCAAATTAGGCTAAAGTTTTATGCATACAGTATAATTCCAGTGAAGTGCCATTCCCCAGAATACTGAAGTGTAAAATATACATACATGACAGCCTGATACCAGTTGCTGCTACTGCATTTAAGGCTGAGTTTACATTATATCGGTATGGCAGAATTTTCTCATCAATTCCATTGTCAGAAAATAATAAGCTGCTACATACCTCTTTGCAGATTAATCTGCCCGCTGTCCCCTGATCTGAAGTTTACCTCTCCTCAGATGGCCGAGAAACAGCAATATGATCTTAACTACTCCGGCTAAAATCATAGAAAAACTCAGGTAGATTCTTCTTCAAATTCTACCAGAGAAGGAATAACACACTCCGGTGCTATTATAAAATAACAAACTTTTGATTGAAGGTATGAAACTAAGTATAATCACCACAGTCCTCTCACACATCCTATCTATTTGTTGGGTGCAAGAGAATGACTGGTAATGGCAGTTAGGGGAGGAGCTATATAGCAGCTCTGCTGGGTGAATCCTCTTGCACTTCCTGTTGGGGAGGAGTTAATATCCCATAAGTAATGGATGATCCGTGGACTGGATACACTTAACAAGAGAAATTGGGTTTAGTGTCCCTTTAATATTTTTCAATCATTTAAAAAGAAACTGTACACAGCACTCTATTGATCATTGGCCCTCCTAATCATGTGACCAAGTTTAGAGTGGAGTAGCTAATAGAGGACTACTCAAAAAGGGAAACTATGAAGTGCATTCATTTAATTTGTTCCCTATATCATGTTATGAAAAATATGAGTATCGTACCTGAGATAGGACTTTTTTGTATTAACTACTTGAAAGAGATTTGCGTAATGTGTTTATTCCGATTGGTGTCCTTTATTATGGGATTACATTGTAATAAAATATTTTATAAACCATATTTCACAGATTGCTTTTTACTCATAATTTAAATATAATGCAAGTCCGTCAATAAAAGGGTATAACTTCATTATTTTCTTGTGAGAACAATTTTAAGAAATACATTTTTTCTTTAAAATATTTTCTGTGAATTAACCAAGGTGAGGGGAGCTGACGGTGTGGGTTGAGAGAGTTGTGTCTAAGTGTTTATCACAATATGTATTTTCACAGTATTTGTTACAAAATAAAAAATAATAAATAAGCTTAATATACAGATTGTATTTATTTAAAACACTTTAAAACAAGTTGAATATAAGTATAGAGCTCTATTACTTTAAAACATTAAAAACAGTGTACAATTATATAAGGACAGCATTGGAGAATTATGAGCAGTCTTTATGATTTGTTTTCAATTTGTTCATATAATTTGATCATATAATTTGATTGATTTCGTGTTTAGTTACAAGAGTTTTTATATGAATGTTCTATTTTTACTCACGTTTTTGTCCTGAATAAAAAACCTTTTAAAGGCTTTTTAAAGGTTTTTTAAAGAAGGCCTTAGTATATGTCCAGGATAGGCCGTTGAGGAGACAAAGGAAATAGGTGACTGTCTTATGTTTAAGACGCTCCTTCTCTAAAAAGGTCAGAATTGGCAACTTATGTAAGGAAAAGTTGTAACGTTGTTTCGATTTTAGAGGATTATTTTCTTTTCGTTCCAATTCTTAAATAGTCTTTTTGGGAGGAGAGACAATTTGTGTCTCTATATTAGATATGCTTGGAGAATTCGATATGCTTAAGGTTTCTTTGCCTTTTTCACTCGTAAGTGCGATGTTAGGTAGAAAAATGGACTCATTGGTCTCCGAGACTTTTTACCCTTTTGATGTGGTAGACTTAATATCTAGAGTTTGCAGGAGTCTCTAAGAGGCTTGTAGTGTTTGTTGGTATTATCGTCTTTGGTCCAAATTGTGATCGTTGGTCTCTGAGACTGTTTACCCTATTGTTATGGTAAATATGATGTTCAGGGTTTGCTGGAGTCTCTAAGAGGCTTGAAGTGAATACAGGTAATTTTACTTTGAAGGTTCTGAGGAGCGGGACAATTTTAAATGTCCGTAGAGGTTCCTTGTAGTGAGCTGCTTCTTCTTACGCTTGTCAGCGTTCAAACGTTAGATATGGTGAATCCGTATAACAGTTCAAAATCCCACAGTGTGGGCATATAGTATCAAAAGAGGGTACACACTCAGGTGGGCAAATCTACGCGTTTCGGCGGATGCCTTTATCAAGATCTTGATGTGTGGGCATATAGTATCAAAAGAGGGTACACACTCAGGTGGGCAAATCTACGCGTTTCGGCGGATGCCTTTATCAAGATCTTGATAAAGGCATCCGCCGAAACGCGTAGATTTGCCCACCTCAGTGTGTACCCTCTTTTGATACTATATGCCCACACTGTGGGATTTTGAACTGTTATACGGATTCACCATATCTAACGTTTGAACGCTGACAAGCGTAAGAAGAAGCAGCTCACTACAAGGAACCTCTACGGACATTTAAAATTGTCCCAGTCCTCAGAACCTTCAAAGTAAAATTACCTGTATTCACTTCAAGCCTCTTAGAGACTCCAGCAAACCCTGAACATCATATTTACCATAACAATAGGGTAAACAGTCTCAGAGACCAACGATCACAATTTGGACCAAAGACGATAATACCAACAAACACTACAAGCCTCTTAGAGACTCCTGCAAACCCTAGATATTAAATCTACCACATCAAAAGGGTAAAAAGTCTCGGAGACCAACAAGTCCATTTTTCTACCTAACATCACACTTACGAGTGAAAAAGGCAAAGAAACCTTAAGCATATCGAATTCTCCAAGCATATCTAATATAGAGACACAAATTGTCTCTCCTCCCAAAAAGACTATTTAAGAATTGGAACGAAAAGAAAAGAATCCTCTAAAATCGAAACAACGTTACAACTTTTCCTTACATAAGTTGCCAATTCTGACCTTTTTAGAGAAGGAGCGTCTTAAACATAAGAGAGTCACCTATTTCCTTTGTCTCCTCAACGGCCTATCCTGGACATATACTAAGGCCTTCTTTAAAAACCCTTTAAAAAGCCTTTAAAAAGTTTTTTATTCAGGACAAAAACGTGAGTAAAAATAGAACATTCATATAAAAACTCTCGTAACGAAACACGAAATCAATCAAATTATATGATCAAATTATATGAACAAATTGAAAACAAATCATAAAGACTGCTCATAATTCTCCAATGCTGTCCTTATATAATTGTACACTGTTTTTAATGTTTTAAAGTAATAGAGCTCTATACTTATATTCAACTTGTTTTAAAGTGTTTTAAATAAATACAATCTGTATATTAAGCTTATTTATTATTTTTTATTTTGTAACAAATACTGTGAAAATACATATTGTGATAAACACTTAGACACAACTCTCTCAACCCACACCGTCAGCTCCCCTCACCTTGGTTAATTCACATTTTGTCTCCTGACAGTCGTTTGAAGGAACAACTGTCAATAATTGTAGGGTACAGAGCGTGGTTACTAAAATTATTTACTTTAGATAAAAATTATTTATCTCTAAATATACATACACTAGGTGCACTCACTCTATACCTGTTTTCTTTTAAAAAAAATTCTAAAATTGCTTAAAGGGACACTGTACCCAAAAAAATGTCTTTTGTAATTAAGGAAGAGCATGCAATTTTAGGAACGGTGTAAAAGCCGGAACGGAACGGAACAGGCCGGAACAGGCCTTTTATGAAGGAAATTTATTTAAAATATAATGGGATGTATTAGAGACTCTTGAGAACAATTTTAAGAACAAGAATATTTGTTATATAATTATTAATTAACCCTTTAACTACCAAAATAGTGTCCGGAACCAAACATAACAGCCCGGAACAGCACCTTCCCAGGAAACCAGATACACCAAATTCACAAGTCACATGTGACTAAATGTAATAAGTGTAATCAGCCACAAACCATCCACAGAAACCACGTTCCAATACCCGTTCCGGCCTGTAAAACGCTTTTTCATGAAAAGTGATGGAACAACACCTTACCAGCAAACCAGATACACCAAATTCACCAGTCACACATGACTAAATGTTATAAGTGTAATCAGCCACAAACCAACCACAGAAACCACATTATGATATTTGTTCCGGCCTTTAATACACTTTTTTATAAAAAGTGACGGAACGGCACCTACCCAGCAAAATATACAGACCAAATTCACCAGCCACAAATAACTAGATGTGGCAAGTGTAATCAACCACAAACCATCCACAGAAACCACGTTCCAATACCCGTTCCGGCCTGTAAAACGCTTTTTCATGAAAAGTGATGGAACGGCACCTTACCAGCAAACCAGATACACCAAATTCACCAGTCACACATGAGTAAATGTTATAAGTGTAATCAGCCACAAACCAACCACAGAAACCACATTATGATATCTGTTCCGGCCTTTAATACACTTTATTATAAAAAGTGACGGAACGGCACCTACCCAGCAAAATATACAGACCAAATTCACCAGCCACACATAACTAGATGTGGTAAGTGTAATCAACCACAAACCATCCACAGAAACCACGTTCCAATACCCACTCCGGCCTGTAAAACGCTTTTTCATGAAAAGTGACGGAACAGCACTTTACCAGCAAACCAGATACACCAAATTCACCAGTTACACATAACTAAATATTATAAGTGTAATCAGCCACAAACCATCCACAGAAACCACATTATGATATCTGTTCCGGCCTTTAATACACTTTTTTAATAAAAAGTGATGGAATGGCACCTTCCTAGCAACATATACCGACCAAATTTACCAGCTACACATAACTAGATGTGATGTGTAATCAACCACAAACCATCCGCAGAAACCACGTTCCAATATCCGTTCCGGCCTGTAAAATGCTTTTTCATGAAAAGTGACGGAACAGCACCTGACCAGCAAACCAGATACACCAAATTCACCAGTCACACATGACTAAATGTTATAAGTGTAATCAGCCACAAACCACCCACAGAAACCCCATCATGATATCTGTTCCAGCCTTTAATACACTTTATTATAAAAAGTGACGCAACGGAACCTACCCAGCAAAATATACAGACTAAATTCACCAGCCACACATAACTAGATGTAGTAAGTGTAACCAACCACAAACCATCCACAGAAACCACGTTCCAATACCCGTTCCGGCCTGTAAAACGCTTTTTCATGAAAAGTGACAGAACAGCACCTTACCAGCAAACCAGATACACCAAATTCACCATTCACACATGACAAAATGTTATATGTGTAATCAGCCACAACCCATCCACAGAAACCACATTATGATATCTGTTCTAGCCTTTAATACACTTTTTTATAAAAAAGTGATGGAACGGCACCTTCCCAGCAAAATATACAGACCAAATTCACCAGCCACGCATAACTAGATGTGATAAGTGTAATCAACCACAAACCATCCACAGAAACCACGTTCCAATACCCGTTCTGGCCTGAAAAATGCTTTTTCATGAAAAGTGACGGAACAGCACCTTACCAGGAAACCAGATACACCAAATTCACAAGTCACATGTGACTAAATGTAATAAGTGTAATCAGCCACAAACCATCCACATAAACCACGTTCCAATACCCGTTCCGGCCTGTAAAACGCTTTTTCATGAAAAGTGACGGAACAGCACCTTACCAGCAAACCAGATACACCAAATTCACCAGTCACACATGACTAAATGTTATAAGTGTAATCAGCCACAAACCAACCACAGAAACCACATTATGATATCTGTTCCGGCCTTTAATACACTTTTTTATAAAAAGTGACGGAACGGCACCTACCCAGCAAAATATACAGACCAAATTCACCAGCCACAAATAACTAGATGTGGTAAGTGTAATCAACCACAAACCATCCACAGAAACCATGTTCCAATACCCGTTCCGGCCTGTAAAACGCTTTTTCGTGAAAAGTGACGGAACAGCATCTTACCAGCAAACCAGATACACCAAATTCACCAGTTACACATAACTAAATGTTATAAGTGTAATCAGCCACAAACCACCCACAGAAACCACATTATGATATCTGTTCCGGCCTTTAATACACTTTTTTATAAAAAGTGACGGAACGGCACCTTTCCAGCAAAATATACAAACCAAATTCAACAGCCACACATAACTAGATGTGATAAGTGTAATCAACCACAAACCATCCACAGAAACCACATTCCAATACCCGTTCCGGCCTGAAAAATGCTTTTTCATGAAAAGTGACGGAACGGCACCTTACCAGCAAACCAGATACACCAAATTCACCAGTCACACATGACTAAATGTTATAAGTGTAATCAGCCACAAACCATCCACAGAAACCACATTATAATATCTGTTCCGGCCTTTAATACACTTTTTTTTTTATAAAAAGTGACGGACCGGCACCTTCCCAGCAAAATATACAGACCAAATTCACCAGCCACACATAACTAGATGTGATAAGTGTAATCAACCACAAACCATCCACAGAAACCACGTTCCAATACCCGTTCCGGCCTGTAAAACGCTTTTTCATGAAAATGACGGAACGGCACCTTACCAGCAAACCAGATACACCAAATTCACCAGTCACACATAACTAAATGTTATAAGTGTAATCAGCCACAAACCATCCACAGAAACCACATTATGATATATGTTCCGGCCTTTAATACACTTCATTATAAAAAGTGACAGAACGGCACCTACCCAGCAAAATATACAGACCAAATTCACAAGCCACACATAACTAGATGTGGTAAGTGTAATCAACCAAAAACCATCCACAGAAACCACGTTCCAATAACTGTTCCGGCCTGTAAAGCGCTTTTTCATGAAAAGTGACGGAACGGCACCTTACCAGCAAACCAGATACACCAAATTCACCAGTCACACATAACTAAATGTTATATGTGTAATCAGCCACAAACCATCCACAGAAACCACATTATGATATCTTTTCCGGCCTTTAATACACTTCATTATAAAAAGTGACAGAACGGCACCTTACCAGCAAACCAGATACACCAAATTCACCAGTCACACATAACTAAATGTTATAAGTGTAATCAGCCACAAACCATCCACAGAAACCACATTATGATATATGTTCCGGCCTTTAATACACTTCATTATAAAAAGTGACAGAACGGCACCTACCCAGCAAAATATACAGACCAAATTCACCAGCCACACATAACTAGATGTGGTAAGTGTAATCAACCAAAAACCATCCACAGAAACCACGTTCCAATAACTGTTCCGTCCTGTAAAGCGCTTTTTCATGAAAAGTGACGGAACGGCACCAAATTCACCAGTCACACATAACTAAATGTTATAAGTGTAATCAGCCACAAACCATCCACAGAAACCACATTATGATATCTGTTCCGGCCTTTAATACACTTTTTTTTATAAAAAGAGACGAAACGGCACCTTCCCAGCAAAATATACAGACCAAATTCACCAGCCACACATAACTAGATGTTGGAACATGGTTTCTGTGGATGGTTTGTGGTTGATTACACCTATCACATCTAGTTATGTGTGGCTGGTGAATTTGGTCTGTATATTTTGCTGGGGAGGTGCCGTTCCGTCACTTTTTATAAAAAAAGTGTATTAAAGGCCGGAACAGATATCATAATGTGGTCTGTGGATGGTTTGTGGCTGATTACACTTATAACATTTAGTCATGTGTGACTGGTGATTTTGGTGTATCTGGTTTGCTGGTAAGGTGCCGTTCCGTCACTTTTCATGAAAACGCGTTTTACAAACCGGAAAGGGTATTGGAACGTGGTTTCTGTGTATGGTTTGTGGTTGATTACACTTATCACATCTAGTTATGTTTGGCTGGTGAATTTGGTCTGTATATTTTGCTGGGAAGGTGCCGTTCTGTCACTTTTTATAAAATAAAGTGTATTAAAGCCGGAACAGATATCATAATGTGGTTTCTGTGGATGGTTTGTGGCTGATTACACTTATAACATTTAGTTATGTGTGACTGGTGAATTTGGTGTATCTGGTTTGCTGGTAAGGTGCCGTTCCCTCACTTTTCATGAAAAAGCATTTTGCAGGCCGGAACGGGTATTGGAACGTGGTTTCTGTGGATCGTTTGTGGTTGATTACACTTATCACATCTAGTTATGTGTAGCTAGTGAATTTGGTCTGTATATTTTGCTGGGAAGGTGCCGTTCCGTCACTTTTTATAAAAAAGTGTATGTATTAAAGGCCGAAACAGATATAATTTGGTTTCTGTGGATGGTTTGTGGCTGATTACACATATTACATTTAGTCACATGTGATTTGTGAATTTGGTGTATCTGGTTTTCTGGGAAGGTGCTGTTCCGGGCTGTTATGTTTGGTTCCGGACACTATTTTGGTAGTTAAAGGGTTAATTAATTATTATATCACAAATATTCGTGTTCCTAAAATTGTTCTCAAGAGTCTCTAACACATCCCATTATATTTTAAATTAATTTCCTACATAAAAGGCCTGTTCCGTTCCGGCTTTTACACCGTTCCGCAATTTTAAGCAACTTTCTAATTTATTCCTATTATGAATTTTTCTTCGTTCTCTTGCTATCATTATTTGAAAAAGAAGGCATCTAAGCTTTTTTTTGGTTTCAGTACTCTGGACAGCACTTTTTTATTGGTGGATGAATTTATCCACCAATCAGCAAGGACAACCCAGGTTGTTCACCAAAAATGGGCCGGCATCTAAACTTACATTCTTGCATTTCAAATAAAGATACCAAGAGAAAGGAGAAAATTTGATAATAGGAGTAAATTAGAAAGTTGCTTAAAATGTCATGCTCAATCTGAATCATGAAAGAGCATTTTTGGGTACAGTGTCCCTTTAAGAGTTAATTTTCCCTTTGTATAGAGCGATAGGGAGGCTGATCCGACCTTCTTTGTCACAAATGCTTATTTGCACACCCGGCAGATTAGATAGAAGGAGCCTTCAGACGATATAAAGTGTTTGATTAGTCATTTGTATATAACTTTTGTTTTGGAAAGCGATTGTATCTCTTGGAAAAGACAGCATTTACTATTGAAACAAGCTGAGATACAAAAACTGTACAAGAGCTTTTATATTTTTATGTAATCGAAGTAAAGAAGATTATTTTTAATAAAGTTAATTTGTGCTGTTTGTACCAAGGATTTCCAATAAACGAAACACAACTTTAAAATCATCTGTGAGTACCTTCCTTTTACTGTTCCAGCTTGCTTTGATATACTACACTATTGTGGAGAGTCTATTCCTTTGAGGATATATGCCTGAGAACACAGGAGAAAATTTCCTTTGAATCTTCCCTTGAAGAGGACAGGGTCGCTGCATTTTCATAGATTCCTGAAGTTTAGCTAAGAATAGAGGCTGAAGCTGGCAGCGTCCTCAAACGTAAAGGGAAATTCTGAATTTTTAATTTGTTGATATCTGTACTATCTGGATTTTTTTTGTTTTTAACAAAGTTACATACAGAACACACAAATACACACGCATACACACCTTAAAGCGTTTTTTAGCCCAACACCTTGTATGTTGTCCTACCTCTAGCTAGACAACTAGCAGACAGAAATAGCTAATCACTGAGTTTACTTCTGTGATTAGCTTGTAAGACTGCAATACAATCAAATAAGACTGGAATTTTAATGTGCATATACATTTGTCACTTGGCTAATAGATACATTAATAAGCCTTTCTAACACAGAGAGCTTATATCAAATCTTAAAAACAGATAACTCTTTAATTGGAACAAGAACAATCAAATCTGAGACTAAGATATACTTTAGCAGTCCCTTGTTTGATTGGAATTTCTTGACTGGTCCACATACATCTTTTCAAGGGCATTAATAAAGCTTTAAGATCACATGGATTCAAGTACCTACAAATAAACTGCTCTAGTGCTTAAGCAAGTTTACATCACAACCCATCTCTCCTCTAGTATAGCGAGACACTACATTTCTAGGTCCAAAAAAATCAAGCCCTACACGGGAATGGAGAAGCTACAGTCAGGAGATCTGACATTTTCTGGTCTCATAAAAATCTATGGGGTAGATTTACTAAATGTTGAGCGTATTTGATTCACTATAATGAATCATATCTGCTTGACATTGCTAAATGCCGACAGCATAGGCTGTCAGCATTTATCATTGCACAGGCATTACTACCTCTTGAGGAAGTTTATTCCATAAATCAATCTCTCTTTCTGTACAAAGATGATTTGTAATAATCCTATAATCTTGCAATACACTCTGAAATGGCCACAGTTGGCATTCTAGATGTATATATGAATCTAATGGGGGATATTTATCAAAGGTCTGTCGGACCTAATCAGACAGTGCGGATCAGGTTCGACAGACCTCGCTGAATGCGGAGTGCAATACGCTCTCTGTATTCAGCATTGCACCAGCAGCTCTTGTGAGCTGTTGGTGCAACGCCGCCCCCTGCAGATTCGCGGCCAAACCAGCAGGGGGTGTCAATCAACCCAATTGTATTGGATCGGGTTGAATTGTGGCAATCTCTGTCCGCCTCTCAGAGCAGGCGGACAGGTTATGCAACAGCGGTCTTTAGACGGGGCTTCAAGCTCAGTACGAAGCTTGATAGATATGCCCCATTGTCTAGATTAATTGCACCTATTTGCAACACTTGTATAGTCCCTCAGTATTGAGCAGGACAGACATTTATATATGAATATGTATTAATTAGACATGTATGTGTGCAGCAAACAAGATCTGCAGGAAACACACAAAAAAAGACACTAGGGGACGATTTATCAATGTCTGGCAGACATGATCCACTGTAGCGGATCATGTCCGCCAGACATTGCTGAATGCCGACAGCATAAGCTGTCAGCATTTAATATTGCACAAGTAGTTTTGGTGAACTGCTTGTGCAATGCCGCCTCCTGCAGATTCGCAGCCAATCAGCTGCTAGCAGGGGGTGTCAATCAACCCGATCATACACGATCGGACGGATTGCAGACTGCAGCCTCAGAGGAGGCGTATGAGTTAAGAAGCAGCAATCTTAAGACTGCTGCTTCTTAACTCCTGTTTCCAGCGAGTCTGAAGGCTCGCACAGAATCAGCTGCATTGGGGCTGATTCAGGCAATGAAAAATCGGCCCCCAAGAAAAAACATTGCATTTAGCCATCTCACTCTTAAAGGGACAGTCTACAAAAAATGTCTTATTTAAAAAGATAGATAATCCCTTTATTACCCATTCCCCATTTTTGCATAACCAACACAGTTATATTAATATACATTTTACCTCTGTGATTACCTTGTATCTAAGCCTCTGCAGACAGCCTCCTTATCTAAGTGCTTTTGACAGACATGCAGTATAGTCAATCAGTGAAGACTCCGAAATAACTTCACGGGAGTGTGCACAATGTTATCTGTATGACACACATTAACTAACACTGTCTAACTGTGAAAAAACTTTCAAAATGCTCTGAGCTAAGAGGCGGTTTTCAACGGTTTAGAAATCAGTTTGAGCCTAGCTAGGTTTAGCTTTTCAAAAATACCACCAAGGGAACAAAGCAAAATTGATGATAAAAGTAAATTGGAAAGTTGAATCATAAAAGTTTAGTTTTGACTTTACTGTCCCTTTAAAGTGTTTTTTTTTATTCATACTCACATATTGGTGATTTTAAGTTACATTGATTTTGTGTTTTGGGATATTTGCATGAGTTTTTACAGAAAATAGAAGTCACAAAAATTTTGTTTTGAAAAAACCTCACACATTACAGCATATATAGTACTTTTGTCTCCACCTTCTTACCGTAATAGAAATTTGGCTAAGACAAATATCATTGTGTATAGTGAGGTTTGGGAATTTTCACAATAGTTTAAAATTCCTAACTTAAAGGACCAGTCAATACAGTAGATTTGCATAATCAACAAATGTCTGAACTTCAAATGAGAAGTAGATTTTTGTTAAATAAATTGCAAAGTTATGTCTATATCCACTCCCCCTGTATCATGTGACAGCCATCAGCCAATCACAAATGCATATACATATATGCTGTGAATTCTTGCACATGTTCAGTAGGAGTTGGTGACTCAAAAAGTGTAAATATAAAAAGACTGTGCACATTTTGTTAGTGGAAGTAAATTGGAAAGTTGTTTAAAATTGCATGCTGTATCTTAATTATGAAGTTTAATTATGACTTGAGTGTCCCTTTAAGGGTTTCATGATTTACAGTATAAAAACTGTCAAAAGCCCGCTAAAGAAGATGAGATAAGTTGCAAATTCATTTTGTGCAGCGTCACTCTTGGGGCCCCATTACATATGCAGCGTCGCCCGCAAAAGCTGGCGACGCCGGGTTTTGCGCGGGTTTGGTATCCTATATACAGCACCGCATATAAATGCAGCACGTATATTTCACCCGTCGCCCGCAATTTTTACTCCCATAGGCTAACATGTGACCGCATCGCAAATCGGTATCCAATATTCAGCGCAAGGACTTACGTGGTGAAAATTGAGAAATCTTACTCCATTTTTACCTCGCCATAAAAGGCAGTCGTAGCAGGCCTTGCGCTAAGTATGGGAGCACCGTAACTCCCAAAAATGCATGCAAATATAAATTAACACCTAACGCATGTGCAATGTCTATCTACCTGTCAACCACCATCCCCCACCGCAATAACTATTAAAGTGTATTAACCTTATATCCGCCATCAAACCCACACCCCAAGTAATAACTAATAACTAAATTATTAACCCCTAAATCCGCCAACCCCAATATCGCAAACTACCTATTAAAACTATTAACCCCTAATCCGCCGAAGCCTACAACTCAATAAACCTATTAAAGTATTAACCCCTAAACCGCCAAAGCCCACAATGCAATAAACCTAACCCCCCCTAACCTAACACCCCCTAAATGAACCCAAATTACCTAATTTACAAAATACTAAAGTTACTGTTAAATTAAAAAACCTAACACTACTTTAAAAATACAAATAAGCTAAGTATAAATTAAAGGGATAGTCTAATCAAAATTCTGGAGTAGACTGTCCCTTTAAGCTACAATTACAGAAAATAAAAAAATCTAAGATTACATAAAATAAAAAAGAAAATTATCAAATTTTTAAAAATTATTCCTCATCCCTATGAAAATAAAAAAAGCCACCCCAAAATAAAAACACCCCCTACTCTAATAAACTACCAGTAGCCCTTAAAAGGGCTTTTTGCAGGGCATTGCCCCAAGATAATCAGCTCTTTTACAACAAAATACACAAAGTCCCCCTAACAGTAAAAACCCCCCACCCACCAAACCCCTCAAATAAAATAACACTAAAAACCCTAAACTACCCATTGCCCTGAAAAGGGCATTTAGCTCTTTTACTGCCCACCCTATCTTAATATAATAAATCCCCCCCCAAAAAAAATTAAAAAACCCTAAGTCTAAGCCCCAGGTTGCTACTCACCATTCCTGAAGTCCGGCGGAGAAGGTCCTGTTCCAGGCAATGAAGTCTTGTTCCGAGTGGCGAGCTCTTCTTTCTCTTTCTGGAACATCCTTCGCGGAGCGGAGTTGAAGACTGAAGACCACGGAGCAGAAGACTGAAGACCGCAGAGCTGAAGACCTACGGCCCTGGAACTGAAGACCAGCGACCGCGGAGCCATGGAGCGTGGAGGATCCTCTTCGTACGATCTTTGCTGCACACTGGATAGAGAATTCAAGGGATGTAATTAAAAATGGCGTTCCTTAAATTCCTATTGGCTGATTTAATTCTTCAAATTCAAATCAGCCAATAGGATGAAAGCTACTCAAATCCTATTGGCTGTTCAAATCAGCCAATAGGATAAGAGCTACTGAAATTCTATTGGCTGATTTGAATTGCCAATAGAATTTCAGTAGCAGCGAAGATCGTACGAAGAGGATCCTCCACGCTCCAAGGCTCCGCGGTTGCCGGTCTTCAGTTCCAGGGTCACCGGTCTTCATCTCCGTGGTCTTCAGTCTTCAGCTCCATGGTCCTCAGCTCCGCGAAGGATGTTCCAGGAAGATCAAAGAAGAGGTCGCCGATTGGAAGAAGATCACCGCCTGGAACAGGACCTTCTCCGCCGGACATCAGGAACGGTGAGTAGCAACCTGGGGCTTAGACTTAGGGTTTTTAAGGTTTTTTTATTTTATTTTATTTTATTTAGATAGGGTGGGCAGTTAAAGAGCTAAATGCCATTTTAAGGGCAATGCCCAACAAATGCCCTTTTCAGGGCAATGGGTAGTTTAGGGTTTTTAGTGTTATGGTTTTTTAATTTGGTGGGGTTTGGTGGGTGGGGGGCTTTGTGCATTTTGTTGTAAAAGAGCTGATTATCTTGGGGCAATGCCCTGCAAAAAGGCTTTTAAGGGCTACTAGTAGTTTATTAGAGTAAGGGGTGTTTTTATTTGGGGGCTTTTTAATTTTCATAGGGATTAGGTATATTTTTTTAAATTTGGTAATTTTCTTTTTTATTTTATGTAATCTTAGATCTTTTTATTTTCTGTAATTGTATCTTATTTTGTAAATTAGGTAATTTGGGTTGTTTGGTTAGGGGGGTTAGGATAGGGGTTAGGTTTATTGCGCTGTGGGCTTTGCCGGTTTAGGGATTAATACTTTAATAGGTTTATTGCATTGTGGGTTAATGGTGGTTTAGGGGTTAATAATTTTAATGGGTTTATTGAGTTGTGGGTTATTGGCGGATTAGGGGTTAATAGTTTTAATGGGTTTATTGCATTGTAGGTTAATGGCGGATTAGGGGTTAATAGTTTTAATAGGTAGTTTGCGATGTTGGGGTTGGCGGATTAGGGGTTAATAGTTTTCATAGGTAGTTTGCGATGTTGGGGTTGTCGGATTTAGGGGTTAATAATTTATTTATTACTTGCGGTGTGGGTTTGATGGCGGATATAGGGGTTAATAGTTTAATTAGGCTTATTGCGTTGTGAAGGTTGTCGGTCTAGGGGTTAATACATTTATTATTAGTAGTGAGACGGGGGATTGCAGATATAGGGTTTTTACGTGTCGGGCTTATTTTTAGGAGGCGTGTTAGACTGTTACAGGAGATTTGATATCTTCTTTACTTTTCTTAGGTGACGGCAGTTTCTAAAGTGCTGTAAGTCACTGGCGACTCCAGAAATTTGTATTTACGCTCATTTCTGGACATTGCTAGTTTATCAGACTTACAGCACTTTATGAGCTACTGGCAGGGTTTATGTAATACCCCGATGTGCAAGGTGAAATTACGGGCGGCGCGGGTTGCAGCGCTTGCATTGAAGCCTGCACTGTATATGTAATCGCACTCTTGATTTTAGGTGAAAACAAGGTTTGATTGTGATCAATTTGATTACAAAAAAAAAAAAACCTGGAAAGATTGAAAACAACCTTAAAATATTTTACCACATTAGAATATTTTTATTTGAATTTTTGATGCCCTATAACCTTGTTTTAGCCTGGAGATTTGCACAAAAACAAGTACTAGGGGTTGATCTCAAACGTTTCAAAGCATCTGATCAGTGCTCACACCTTTAACTTTTTTGTCGCTAGTTGCATAAAACAACATCACAATAACTAATAAAATACCACTTTATGAAAAACTAAGTGAATTTTTTACACTTGTTCCTGGCTTGCTTTGACATCAGTTTCTGCCTGAAGCAACATGCCAATGTTGTCTTTTTACCATGGTTCTAAAGCTATGGATGTAGATATCTTTATTAACTATTGGCGTTAGACATTGCTGGCTATGTTAAAGGACACACTGCAATTTACAAAGTCAATAACTTCCTTTATCATTTAGATTACATTTTCTCTCATTCTGTATGTATTCAAGGCTTTTTAAAATTGTAGAGTATTCACTGCTTTGTATTTATTTAACACCTAGCTCTTTTCAGAGGAATTGAAGAGACTGCTTTACATTTGCATTTTAATTATTGTTTCAAATGAATTTCCTTGTGTTATTTTTTCCAGGAAAACCTTGATAGTAAAGATTCCGTGAAGGGCTATATATTGGTAGTGCTACGCCTAGCTCAAAATAGCCTTCAAATTTAGCTTCTATTCTAAAAAGCCCTTGGCAACTTCTTACTGTTGATGTTAATGAATAGACTTAAGGCAATGTGTTCTAGTTATCAGTTGATACCGGTGGGACAACTCAGAAATCCAGACTCTCATTTTAAATCAGTGATGCACATCCAGATACAAAGGAACTTAAATGTAAGAACAAACCGAAAGGAAAATGATATATGACAAAACTTTAAATTAATTGAAGTATAATTAAAAAAAAATCAATGAGGAGTTTAATGGGAAGCTGCACTCAATTTTATTTTTGTACTGAATTTGAAAGATTAGCATTTATATATATATAGGCCACGATTGCAAGTGGAGAGCGAAAACTATAAACTCTACTGTGTGCTAACACTGCTCAGTTTAAATCATTAGCACTATTATTATTCTCATATTACAAGTTAAAAGTAAAACATTTTTCACTTGAGCGAATGACTCAGACGTGCTACCACTATCCATAACCCCATAGACTTCTATGAGGCTCACTATAAAACCCTGTTTTGGTTTTCGCTTGCATGCTAACCCAAATGTCCACTGAGCCAAGTGCACCAAAGCCACAAGTGTGTTGAAAAATATTTGAAATAGCATTGTTCTTCACTCAAAAGAAAATGTTAATTTATCTTTATATATGTATGTGTGTATATATATATATGTATATGTATATGTATATATATATGTATATGTATATATATATGTATATGTATATGTATATATATATATATATATATATATATATATATATATATATATATATATATATATATATATATATATATATATATAAAAGAAAGGAAGGAAGGTCCGGGCAGAGCTCAAAGCAAAGTATCACTGTTTTTAATCCAATGGTAATAGACAGCAGTTAAAAGCAGATAAAAGCAAAGCAAAAGTAGTCAAGAGAGCTGCATATGGGCTGCGTCTGATGCGTTTCAGCTCCTATGGAGCCTTACTCATAGACGATAGTGGGCCCA
The DNA here is from genome assembly GCF_027579735.1 of Bombina bombina. Classification (NCBI taxonomy): domain Eukaryota; kingdom Metazoa; phylum Chordata; class Amphibia; order Anura; family Bombinatoridae; genus Bombina; species Bombina bombina. The sequence continues at coordinate 313,218,788 of NC_069499.1, read as the reverse complement.
TCTCATAACACTAGTTAATAGGTGCATTCCTGTTTGGTGACTGGATGCTGGAGCCCTCTCTTGTGTACCAATGGCTAAACTAGTGAGCAGACACACCCTTCAAAATCACTTAATATTATACTGCCTACTAAAGGAAATGCTATTTACTTCAAGTTTATTGCATAATTTCCTCTTACTGAGACTACACTAGGAAGCACTGTAAGGCTTCTAAGGGAATTATTCATGTTAAGTGGTGAGTACAAAGGAAGAATGATGTAATATCAATACAAACATACAGTGCCCAAATGATTGATGCTTCCAAACCATTGTAGACACTGTATAGCATTGCATGTATGTGTAAATGTATAGGCTCTATAGAATTGCAGAGATCCCAAGGTAATTAAACCAAAAACACATATTGATGTGAGCCACCAATAGCTCTATCGAAACAGCAATATTAACAGTGAATACAATGGTCAGCAATTTAGAAAGGGCTATGTATATCAAAGAATATAAAGCTAAAAATATATTGATTTATATATAAACAAAAAACAAGCTAAATGAGGACACATTCTGTGTACATGAATAGTATGTATTAAAGCATAAACATATATATGCCTTTTATTTGGGTAGTTTTATGTTTAAATATTACCAATGGTGAATTAAATCATCCAAAAGGATGTCTGGTCCCTAGGGTAAATATCCAGAAAACCTCTTTTTGTATAGGTCTCAGGATCTATCTCCACCTCTGGGTTGTTTTCTGATATGATCAATAACCATCCATGTGAAGTCACTCACATTCTTGCCATGCTCCTCAATGAAATGCTTTGCAGCCCCTGTGGCAAAATGGCCACGTTCAATATGTGGGCTGTACCTCTCGGGAGGTACAGCCCACATATTGTTTCTCACATTTCAGACATGTGATCACATAGATGACAAATGAGGACCTACAATTGGCGCAGTGTAGGTGTAAGTATACTCTCTGGGTGGTTATTGATTGAAAGATATATATATATATATATATATATATATATATATATATATATATATATATATATATATATATATATATATATATATATATAGCAGACAATCCAGCACTATTTTTCTTTTCTCTCTCAATGAGTATCGCTTTTTGCAATTTTACCTTTAGAGTGCACGTTTGCCTTGGAGGCCTGCCATCCTCCCATACATAATTCCAAAAAATAGATAATGGCAACAGCACAATCTTTTAAAAAAACTTCTTTATTTAGAACAACATCAGGATAAAAACATAGCAACGTTTCGAGCCTCTTGGGCCCTTCCTCATGCACATTTTTTGGAATTATATATATATATATATATATATATATATATATATGTATATATATATATATATATATATATATATATATATATAGTATACAACATAAGTGAGTACATCCCAGTGCAATATCCCTTAAATATCAAATTATTCAAAATTGTATTATCTCTCAATAATTGTTTTATTTCTAAGTTGACAAGTAGAGTATTTCCTATGATAAACAATCAAAAACAAATACTTTAGAAAGATTATATTGAAAATACAGGCCCCAAATACATACATACATACATATATAGACACACATATATGCATGTATATATATATATATATATATATATATATATATATATATATATATATATATATATATATATAAAAATAAGAAATTAAATAAGCACTCACTGGTCTTCTGTCAACTGTGTTAAATTCCTTTTATTTCAAACTTGTGACGTTTCGGGACAAACAGCGTCCCTTCCTCTGTCAGAGTTGACAGAAGACCAGTGAGTGCTTATTTCATTTCTTATTTATCTACTACGCTACAGCACCCTGGCAGATGACACGGATGGTGAGAGTGCACACACACTCCTAAGCTTTTATATATATATATATATATATACACACACACACACACGCATACATACATATACATGTTTAAAGATGTATGTGTATGTATCTCTATTTAAAAGCCCTTTGCCTGCCTTATTTTTTTTCCTAACACTTGAGACCTCATATCTTTGAGCCCGTATAACTTTTGTGTGCAATATTGTTTTAATAATATTTATTAGATAGTGTTATTATGAATGTGAGTGTATTTTGTAATGTTTTCTGACATTTTTTTGTTTCACAAAACAGTTAACCAGAGCTCTATGGATGTGCTAATCATTCTAGCATAAATCACAATTGCACTCAAGCGATCATGTTTACTTTCAACTTGTAATATGAGCGGTAAACCCGAAGAGCACAAACACCCATGATAAAACCTCTATCGCTCGCACGTAACTGTTAATGCTTCACTCGGAATCTGGCCCATGGTCTTTATGAATACTTAGAATTGCCATTCAGGCTCTGCAATGTCCCAGTGACTTTCAAGTATTTTATTAACAACATTTTCAGAGACCTACTGTATGTGTACATGGTCATTTACCTTGATGACATCTTAATCTATTCCAAAACACTAAAAGAAAATGTTAATTTATCTTTATATACGTATGTATGTATGTATGTATACCTCTGTTTTGCTAAGTCCAGTCTGTTTAAATAATAGGTTGCCTGCTTTTTTTTACTTCTAAATGTAGAACCTAGCATTTTCCAGTTTTAAATATCATTTTCCATTTACCTGACCATTCTTCTAATTTTTGTAGATCCCCTTCTAAAGCAAATTTATCCTGCACGTGGCTTATGATCTTACACTACTTAGTATCATCTGCAAAAATAGATATGTTGCTATTTAATCCTTGCCCCAAGTCATTAATAAAAATATGAAAAAGAACAGGGCCCAGTACTGATCCCTGGGGACTCCCTTGATTACCTTTATCCAATCTGAGTATGAACCATTTACTACTACTCATTGCTCCTTGTCTTTTATCCATTTATTTATCCATGAGCTAACATTTTAAACTATTCCCAGGCCCTTAATTTTGTACATTATTCTCTCATGTAGCGCTGTATCAAACGTCTTTGCAAAAACCAAGTATTTCACATCAACTGATTCCCCTTTATTTATATTTTTACTTACTTCCACGTTGAATCTAATTAGATTAGACATGATCTCATAAACCCATGCTGATTTGAAGTTATAATCTTGTTTCATGAATATACTCATAAATATAATCCTTTCAAGTATCTTCCCTATTACTGTATTGACGTTAGACTAACTGGACTATAGCTTACTGGATCAGCCCTTCTTCCTTTTTTAAAAAGTGGCATCACATCAGCTTTAAACCCATCCTGGAGTACTATTCCTGAGGATAATGAGTCTTGAAAAATTAAGAGTAAAGGTTTGGCTATAACAGTGCTAACTTCCTGTAAACCCTTGGATGTATTACATCTGGGTCTGAAGTTTTATGTCTTAATATTATCTAGTTTTTTTCCTGATATCTTCTAGAGATAACCCCATTAATGTTATAGGCTTGTATGTTCTAGTTTGTTTAAAAGTATCTCCCATTCGTTCCTCTTTTGTGTATACTGAAGAAAAGAACTGTTTTAGTACCTAAGCCTTCTCACTGTCATTGTTAATCATGCTATCCATCACACATTTTAATGTACCTATATTGTCCTTCTTAGATTTTTTGCCATTTATGTACTTAAAAAAAACATTAGGATTTGACTTAAAATTCTATCTCCCTTAGCTGTAATACTAGTTTCATTGGTCCAGTTTATGTTGGGGTTAAAAGTTAAAATCTACCATAATTACAGCACTGGTATTCTTAGCAGTCTTTCCTGTTTGCATTAGTAGTTGTGTTTCCTCCATGTCACTAATTTTGGGGGGCTTGTAGCATGTCCCTACTAATATTTTTTTAGCATGTTTCTCACACTCTCTTTATTTTATCCCACAGGGTCTCTACATTATTACCTGTATCATCATAAATGTTTTCCCTTATTGTAGGTTTAAGGTCAGATTTAATATATATGCAAATTCCTCTATCCCTTTTTATGTATTGATAAAGGACTTTGAGAGGCCGAAACGCTTCGACCATTGGTAAGCATATTTCCTTTATTATTTTTATTGAGAACGGTCTACACCATTATTTTTTTATTTTTTTTCTTTCTTTACAGAAGGACTTAAAGTGATGGTAAAGTTCGGTGGTCAGCTTAGCACAGTTAGATCCGTTCTTTAAAAATAATATGAGTTTAATTCATCATTTTTCTTTAATCTATGTCTAAGTATCATTTTCGTTGTACACAAACTGATATTTTTCTGATGTTTAAATCTCCCCGCTTCCCAATACATATCTTACTTCCTTGTCACGATCGGCGTCCGTGAAGCCACGTCATCATAATGTCTAATCTATTGCGCATGCGCAAAATCAGTTCCATAAGCAATTCTGTTGGATGCGCGTGCCCAATTCGGGCATGCGCAAAGCTTTTTGTCTGCCGGGAAAGTCAGCTGTTTGTTGTCACTGCCGCTCCTTAAAAAATTGATCAGCATAATAGTAGCGATTTTACTCACGGATCTCAAAACTTCAGATTCTCAAATCGCATAGTACTGAATGAATACATAATTGCTATTCATTCAGTACTACATTTGCAAATCATTTGATGCATGCGCATTGAAGGTGTGATAACAAAATCGCATGCGCATTGTAGCACTAATCGCATGCGCAATGTGTTGCTTTATCGTGAACGAGCATTTCAGCTACGTATAGTGCGGGTGGGACCACTCTATACGTAAAGTCCTAAAAATACAGGAAGAGGAGGGTGGGCGGAGCAAGGACGAACACGGTAGGGAAAATAAAATATAAAATATAACATCAATTTTGAAAAAAGCAATAAAAAAAACATAGAGATGCTTATTTATTAATGATAAATATTACATAGATGTTTTGCTGAGGATCAAAATTTACTTTCACTTTAACAAACATTCATTAAGGGAGCTCTTTGGATAATCCAGTCCTCCACATTGGAGCACACCATTTTAATATAATTTGAAAAAAACTTTTGGGAGCAACTAGCAACTGACATTCCACCTTAACACATCCGATAATTTTGCTATTTACTAACACTTTATTTCATTTTAACGAATATTGTTTGGATCAATTGGAGTTTGCTATTACTTTGGATACTTGTTTTTGCATTTTGTATTGGACACTCTCTTTTTTCACATTGTCTTTTTCACATTGGATTTTTCTTACAGTTTTTATTTTTCACATTATTTTTCACATTGGATATCATTATTTTATTTTATCATAATTGAACATTCGACTGTTTGTCACATTTCTAGCTTCACATTTTAGCTTCACAATATTGTTTCAATACATTTCACGCAGAATCGTGATTTAACAAATACTTCAGACACTTTCGGCTAGATTTGGAGTTTTGTCGGTAACGACCCGAAAAGCTAACGCCGGTTTTTTTCTGGCCGCACCATAAAAATAACTCTGGTATTGAGAGTCCACATAAAGGCTGCGTTAGGCTCCAAAAAAGGAGCGTAGAGCATATTTAACGCAGCTTCAACTCTCGATACCAGAGTTGCTTACGCAAGCGGCCAGCCTCAAAAACGTGCTCGTGCACGATTTCCCCATAGGAAACAATGGGGCTGTTTGAGCTGAAAAAAAATCTAACACCTGCAAAAAAGCCGCGTTCAGCTCCTAACGCAGCCCCATTGTTTGCTATGCGGAAACACTTCCTACGTCTGCACCTAACACTCTAACATGTACCCCGAGTCTAAACACCCCTAACCTTACACTTATTAACCCCTAATCTGCCGCCCCCGGTATCGCTGACCCCTGCATATTATTATTAACCCCTAATCTGCCGCTCCGTAAACCGCCGCTACTTACATTATCCCTATGTAACCCTAATCTGCTGCCCTAATATTGCCGACCCTATATTATATTTATTAACCCCTAATCTGCCCCCCACAACGTCGCCTCCACCTGCCTACACTTATTAACCCCTAATCTGCCAAGCGGACCTGAGCGCTACTATAATAAAGTTATTAACCCCTAATCCGCCTCACTAACCCTATAATAAATAGTATTAACCCCTAATCTGCCCTCCCTAACATCGCCGATACCTAACTTCAATTATTAACCCCTAATCTGCCGACCGGAGCTCACCGCTATTCTAATAAATGTATTAACCCCTAAAGCTAAGTCTAACCCTAACACTAACACCCCCCTAAGTTAAATATAATTTTAATCTAACTAAATAAATTAACTCTTATTAAATAAATTATTCCTATTTAAAGCTAAATACTTACCTGTAAAATAAATCCTAATATAGCTACAATATAAATTATAATTACATTGTAGCTATTTTAGGATTCATATTTATTTTACAGGCAACTTTGTAATTATTTTAACCAGGTACAATAGCTATTAAATAGACCTAACACTATACTATCATTAAATTAATTAAATAAAATACCTATAATTACCTACAATTAAACCTAACACTACACTATCAATACATTAATTAAATACAATATCTACAAATAACTACAATGAAATAAACTAACTAAAGTACAAAAAATAAAAAAGAACTAAGTTACAAAAAATAAAAAAATATTTACAAACATAAGAAAAATATTACAACAATTTTAAACTAATTACACCTACTCTAAGCCCCCTAATAAAATAACAAAGACCCCCAAAATAAAAAATTCCCTACCCTATACTAAATTACTAAAGTTCAAAGCTCTTTTACCTTACCAGCCCTGAACAGGGCCCTTTGCGGGGCATGCCCCAAGAAGTTCAGCTCTTTTGCCTGTAAAAAAAAAAACATACAATACCCCCCCCCAACATTACAACCCACCACCCACATACCCCTAATCTAACCCAAACCCCCGTTAAATAAACCTAACACTAAGCCCCTGAAGATCATCCTACCTTGTCTTCACCTCACCAGGTATCACTGATCCGTCCTGGCTCCAAAATCTTCATCCAACCCAAGCGGGGGCTGGCGATCCATCATCCGGTGGCTGAAGAGTTCCAGAAGAGGCTCCAAAGTCTTCATCCTATCCGGGAAGAAGAGCCGATCCGGACCGGCAACCATCTTGATCCAAGCGGCATCTTCTATCTTCATCCGATGACGACCGGCTCCATCCTGAAGACCTCCACCGCGGACCCATCTTCTTCCGGCGACGTCCAACTGAAGAATGATGGTTCCTTTAAGGGACGTCATCCAAGATGGCGTCCCTCGAATTCCGATTGGCTGATAGGATTCTATCAGCCAATCGGAATTAAGGTAGGAATATTCTGATTGGCTGATGGAATCAGCCAATTAGAATCAAGTTCAATCCGATTGGCTGATCCAATCAGCCAATCAGATTGAGCTCGCATTCTATTGGCTGTTCCGATCAGCCAATAGAATGCGAGCTCAATCTGATTGGCTGATTGGATCAGCCAATCGGATTGAACTTGATTCTGATTGGCTGATTCCATCAGCCAATCAGAATATTCCTACCTTAATTCCGATTGGCTGATAGAATCCTATCAGCCAATCAGAATTCGAGGGACGCCATCTTGGATGACGTCCCTTAAAGGAACCGTCATTCTTCAGTTGGATGTCGCCGGAAGAAGATGGGTCCGCGGTGGAGGTCTTCAGGATGGAGCCGGTCATCATCGGATGAAGATAGAAGATGCCGCTTGGATCAAGATGGTTGCCGGTCCGGATCGCCTCTTCTTCCCGTATAGGATGAAGACTTTGGAGCCTCTTCTGGACCTCTTCAGCCACCGGATGATGGATCGCCAGCCCCCGCTTGGGTTGGATGAAGATTTTGGAGCCAGGACGGATCGGTGATACCTGGTGAGGTGAAGACAAGGTAGGATGATCTTCAGGGGCTTAGTGTTAGGTTTATTTAACGGGGGTTTGGGTTAGATTAGGGGTATGTGGGTGGTGGGTTGTAATGTTGGGGGGGGTATTGTATGTTTTTTTTTACAGGCAAAAGAGCTGAACTTCTTGGGGCATGCCCCGCAAAGGGCCCTGTTCAGGGCTGGTAAGGTAAAAGAGCTTTGAACTTTAGTAATTTAGAATAGGGTAGGGCATTTTTTATTTTGGGGGTCTTTGTTATTTTATTAGGGGGCTTAGAGTAGGTGTAATTAGTTTAAAATTGTTGTAATATTTTTCTTATGTTTGTAAATATTTTTTTATTTTTTGTAACTTAGTTCTTTTTTATTTTTTGTACTTTAGTTAGTTTATTTCATTGTAGTTATTTGTAGATATTGTATTTAATTAATGTATTGATAGTGTAGTGTTAGGTTTAATTGTAGGTAATTATAGGTATTTTATTTAATTAATTTAATGATAGTATAGTGTTAGGTTTAATTGTAACTTAGGTTAGGATTTATTTTACAGGTAATTTTGTAATTATTTTAACTAGGTAGCTATTAAATAGTTCTTAACTATTTAATAGCTATTGTACCTGGTTAAAATAATTACAAAGTTGCCTGTAAAATAAATATTAATCCTAAAATAGCTACAATGTAATTATAATTTATATTGTAGCTATATTAGGATTTATTTTACAGGTAAGTATTTAGCTTTAAATAGGAATAATTTATTTAATAAGAGTTAATTTATTTCGTTAGATTAAAATTATATTTAACTTAGGGGGGTGTTAGTGTTAGGGTTAGATTTAGCTTTAGGGGTTAATACATTTATTAGAATAGCGGTGAGCTCCGGTCGGCAGATTAGGGGTTAATAATTGAAGTTAGGTGTCGGCGATGTTAGGGAGGGCAGATTAGGGGTTAATACTATTTATTATAGAGTTAGTGAGGCGGATTAGGGGTTAATAACTTTATTATAGTAGCGGTGTGGTCCGCTCGGCAGATTAGGGGTTAATAAGTGTAGGCAGGTGGAGGCGACGTTGAGGGGGGCAGATTAGGGATTAATAAATATAATATAGGGGTCGGTGGTGTTAGGGGCAGCAGATTAGGGGTACATAGCTATAATGTAGGTGGCGGCGCTTTGCGGTCGGCAGATTAGGGGTTAATTATTGTAGGTAGCTGGCGGCGACGTTGTGGGGGGCAGAATAGGGGTTATTAAATATAATACTGGGGTCGGCGGTGTTAGGGGCAGCAGATTAGGGGTACATAAGTATAACGTAGGTGGCGGTCGGCAGATTAGGGGTTAAAAAATTTTAATCGAGTGGCGGCGATGTGGGGGGGCCTCGGTTTAGGGGTACATAGGTAGTTTATGGGTGTTAGTGTACTTTAGAGTACAGTAGTTAAGAGCTTTATGAACCGGCGTTAGCCCAAAAAGCTCTTAACTACTGACTTTTTTCTGCGGCTGGAGTTTTGTCGTTAGATTTCTAACGCTCACTTCAGACACGACTCTAAATACCGGAGTTAGAAAGATCCCATTGAAAAGATAGGATACGCAATTGACGTAAGGGGATCTGCGGTATGGAAAAGTCGCGGCTGAAAAGTGAGCGTTAGTCCCTTTTTTGAGTGACTCCAAATACCGGAGTTAGCCTAAAACCAGCGTTAGGAGCCTCTAACGCTGGTTTTCACGGCTAACGCCAAACTCCAAATCTAGCCGTTTGTGATTAGGTCTCTGGCCGAAGTTAATATCAAATACAATAAGCACATAGTTGCAAGACATAGATTTGGGAAAAAATTAACAATCACTTTGCAACAAGGCCTTTGCCAAAGTGATGCAAAAAAAGGAGGTGTGGGACATAAGCGCTCCAAAACAATGAAGCCTACCTTGCAAATGTGTAAACAATTTTGTGCCGTGATGGTACTATGTTATAGAGTTATAGTACTATGTTGTAAAGTGATCAATATTACTGTTAAACTTATAATGTTTCTAAGTGTTCCCAATACAAAACTAGATAAAACTGAGTGATAATAAATGATTTGTACAAAATGTAACAACTATTTATTAAAATGCTAAAAATTGCTAATGTAACACACTAAAGTTGCTATAAGTAGTGATGTCGCGAACATAAAAATTTGGGTTCGTGAACAGCGAATGCAAACTTCCGAAAATGTTCGCGAACCGGCGAACTGGGCGAACCGCCATAGACTTCAATAGGCAGGTGAATTTTAAAACCCACAGGGACTCTTTCTGGCCACAATAGTGATGGAAAAGTTGTTTCAAGGGCACTAACACCTGGACTGTGGCATGCCTGAGGGGGATCCAAGGCAAAACTCCCATGGAAAATTACATAGTTGATGCAGAGTCTGGTTTTAATCCATAAAGGGCATAAATCACCTAACAATCCTAAATTGTTTGGAATAATGTGCTTTAAAACATCAGGTATGATGTTGTATCGATCAGGTAGTGTAAGGGTTACTCCCGCTTCACATTGACAGACCAAACTCCCGCAGCGGGTACAACATCATCATCTTCATCACACCGTACATCCATGTGTGTAATGCTGCCTGACTGAGACATATCCCTGTTATCTACATCCTCTGGCAATAATGGTTGTGCATCACTCATTTCTTCCAACTGATGTGTAAATAACTCCTCTGACAGATCAAGTGAAGCGGCTGTGGTGCTAGTGTTGGTGGTGGCGGCAGGCGGGCGAGTGGTAACTTGAGAGGTGCCCGAAGCTAAGCTGGAGGAGGATAGTGCGTCAAGGTTCCGAGCGGAAGCTGTAGAAGATTGGGTGCCCTGTGTTAGCCAGTCAACTATGTCCTCAGAACTTTTCGAGTTCAGGGTACGTGGCCTCTGAACACTCGGCATTATTCTAGGGCCAAAGGGAATCACAGCACCACGACCACAACGGCCCCTGCGGGGTGGCCTGCCTATGCCTGTCATTTTTTTTTCGATTAGTGGTACTATGCATGCTAGCTACTGTGACAACAGATATGAGTGGCACTGTGCACTGGCAGAAGTTGGCAGAGTAGACGCTGTAGGCCTGACAAACACGCTTGCAGACAACTAACTGCTATTCAATCTATTACAGTCAAAATTGTATTTTTTTTTTAATGTACACTACTGTTACACCAGATATGAGTTGCACTGGTGTGACACTGTGCCTGGCAGGCCCTGAAATGCACACGCGTGAAGGAAACTGACTGCTATTATTTCACAGTCAAATTTCTAGTTTTTTTTAACCCCTTAAGGACCAAGGCAATTTTTCAATTTCTTTCCCTTAAGGACCAGGGCTATTTTTACATTTCTGCGGTGTTTGTGTTTAGCTGTAATTTTCCTCTTACTCATTTACTGTACCCACACATATTATATACCGTTTTTCTTGTCACTAAATGGACTTTCTAAAGATACCATTATTTTCATCATATCTTATCATTTATAATTAAAAATATTATAAAATATGAGGAAAAATGGAAAAAAACACACTTTTTCTAACTTTGACCCCCAAAATCTGTTACACATCTACAACCACCAAAAAACAACCATGCTAAATAGTTTCTATTTAATCTTTCCCAGGCTCTCCAAGAGATGAGAAGAATCCCTCAAATAACTATATAAGCCTCTGACCAACGGCCTTAAAATAGCATCTATTCAGTCAGATAAAGCCTCCAAAAGGAAGCCAATGCCCAACACAATAGGCCTGCCTAGTAGTTTGGCAGGGATATTATGTATGTTAGGAAGATAGTGGAACCATGGTACCACAGGATACTGTGGTATTAAGTGTTGTATATCATCTTGAGAAAAGATACCTAAATATGCACCATCTATACTATAATTGCGTTTGTAACGCGTCCAAAGGAATGTTGGCAGCCAAAATAATTCACCTGGATTCCGAAAATAGCAGGGTAGGGAAAGAATCCTTTTGGATAGTGTTGTTTATTTTTTTCTGTATTTTTACTTTTTTTACTTTTTGTAGCTTGAGAGGTTACATTTTTAACACATAGACTACCCTCTGGGTCAGCTTATTTAAAGCTTCTGTAGGATTACCACTCAGTTGTTTGTAAGACTTATCATCGTTTAATTGATTATAGGACTCTGCAAAATAATCATCTTTATTCAAGACCACAATATTCTCTCCCTTATCAGAGTTTCTGATGACTGTTTAATCATTATTCTGCAGGGCATCCAATGCAATTTTCTCTGATCTAGTTAAATTACTAGCGGCCAGATTACGAGTTTTGCGTTAGAGGCTATGCGGTGCTAACAAGCAGTTTTCTCTCACTGCTCACTTACATGCAGCGCTAGTATTACAGGTTTTAAAAACCCGGCGTTAAAAGGCAAGAAATGAGCATTGAGCAAACATTTTCTCCTTACCGCACTCCAATACCAGCGCTGCTTAAGTCAGCAGTGAGCTAGTTGTACGTGCTCGTGCACAATTTCCCCATAGGGATCAACATGGAGAACCGGCTGAGAAAAAGTCTAACACCTGCCAAAAAGCAGCGTGAAACTCAGTAACGCAGCCCCATTGATTCCTATGTGGAAATAAAATTTATGTCTACACCTAACACCCTAACATGAACCCAGAGTCTAAACACCCCTAATCTTACACTTATTAACCCTAATCTGCCGCCCCCGACATCGTCGACACCTGCATTATATTTATTAACCCCTAATCTGCTGTCCCCAACATTGCTGACACCTACATTATATTTATTGCATCAGCCAATAGGACTTTTTCTACCTTAATTCTGATTGGCTGATAGAATTCTATCAGCCAATCAGAATCTAAGGGACACCATCTTGGATGACGTCACTTAAAGGAACCGTCATTCAGTAAGAAGACTTTGTTTGAAGACGATGCTCCTCGTCGGATGTCTTGAAGATGGACCCGCTCCACGTCAGATAGATGAAGATAGAAGATGCCGTCTGCATGAAGACTTCTGCCCGTCTGGGGGACCACTTCACCCGGCTTGGATGAAGACTTCTCCCGGCTTCGTTGAGGACTTCGGCCCGGTTAGATGAAGATTTCTGCCGCTTCCTTGAGGATGGATGTCCGGTCTTCAGAAAAGTAAGTCGATCTTCAGGGGGTTAGTGTTAGGTTTTTTTAAGGGTGTATTGGGTGGGTTTTATTTTTTAGATTAGGGTTTGGGCTGCAAAAGAGCTAACTGCCTTATTAAGGGCAATGCCCATCCAAATGCCCTTTTCAGGGCTAAGGGGAGCTTAGGTTTTTTTTAGATAGTATTTTATTTGGGGGGTTGGTTGTGTGGGTGGTGGGTTTTTCTGTTGGGGGGATTAATTGTATTTTTTTTTACAGGTAAAAGAGCTGATTACTTTGGGGCAATGCCCTGCAAAAGGCCCTTTTAAGGGCTATTGATAGTTTAGTTTATGCTAGGTTTTTTTTTATTTTGGGGGGGCTTTTTTATTTTGATAGGGCTATTAGATTAGGTGTAATTCGTTTAAATATCTTGTAATTTTTTTTATTATTTTCTGTAATTTAGTGAGTTTTTTTGTACTTTAGCTAATTTAATTTATTTTATTGTTGTTAATTTACTTAATTTATTTAATTATAGTGTAGTGTTAGGTGCTATTGTAACTTAGGTTAGATTTTATTTTACAGATACTTTTGCATTTATTTTAGCTAGGTAGTTATTAAATAGTTAATAACTATTTAATAACTATTCTACCTAGTTAAAATAAATACAAACTTGCCTGTAAAATAAAAATAAACCCTAAGCTAGCTACAATGTAACTATTAGTTATATTGTAGGTAGCTTAGAGTTTATTTATAGGTAAGTATTAAGTTTTAAATAGGAATTATTTAGTTAATGATAGGAATTTTTATTTATATTTATTGTAATTATATTTAAGTTAGGGGGTGTTAGGGTTAGGGTTAGACTTAGGTTTAGGGGTTAATACATTTAGTATAATGGCGGCGACGTTGGGGGCGGCAGATTAGAGGTAAATAAATGTAGGTAGGTGGCGGCTATGTTTGCGAGGCGGGAGTGCGGCGGTTTAGGTGTTAATATGTTTATTATAGTTGCAGCGATGTCTGTAGCGGCAGATTAGGGGTTACAAATTTTATTATAGTGTTTGCGATGCGGGAGGGCCTCGGTTTAGGGGTTAATAGGTAGTTTATGGGTGTTAGTGTACTTTTTAGCACTTTAGTTATGAGTTTTATGCTACGGCATTGTACCATAAAACTCTTAACTACTGACTTTTAAATGCGTTAGGACTCTTGACGGGGTAGGGTGTACCGCTCACTTTTTGGCCTCCCAGGACAGACTCGTAATATCAGTGCTTTGGAAGTCCCATAGAAAAAAACTTTACGAACTTTACGTAAGTCATTTTGCGTTAAGGTCAAAAAAGTGTGCTGTGCCCCTAAAACTGCAAGACTCGTAATAGCAGCGGTAGGGATAAAGCAGTGTTAGGACCTGTAAATGCTGCCTTTTCAGCCTAACGCACAACTCGTAATCTAGCCATGTGTGTTTTATCCATATTTTTAGATGCTAGTTCTAATATCTTTCTTTCTACACTTTTTTGAAAAAGGTGAAGTGCTGGACCTCTTAACTAAATGGGATAAAAATCTTAAGCAAGTTTTAAGGTGCTTTAGGTTTCATATCCTCAATTATGTTATCACATCATCACATCACATCATCAGCCAATCAGAATCAAGTTCAATCCGATTGGCTGATCCGATCAGCCAATCAGATTGAGCTCGCATTCTATTGGCTGTTCCGATCAGCCAATAGAATGCAAACTCAATCTGATTGGCTGATCGGATCGGCCAATCGGATTGAACTTGATTCTGATTGGCTGATTCCATCAGCCAATCACAATTTTCCTACCTTAATTCCGATTGGCTGATAGAATCCTATCAGCCAATCGGAATTCGAGGGACGCCAACTTGGATGACGTCCCTTAAAGGAGCCTTCATTCGTCGGTAGTCCGTCGGGCCAGCAGGATGTTCCGCGTTGGAGGTCTGCAAGATGAACATAGATCCGGAAGAAAGAAGATTGAAGATGCCGTTGATAGAAGACTTCAGCCGGATCATGGACCTCTTCAGCTCCCGCTTGGATGAAGACTTCAGCCGGATCATGGACATCTTCAGCCCCCCGCTTGGGCTTGTATCAAGACATCGGAGGAGCTCTTCTGGATCGATCGATGAACCTGGTATGGTGAAGATAAGGTAGGAAGATCTTCAGGGGCTTAGTGTTAGGTTTATTTAAGGGGGGTTTGGGTTAGATTAGGGGTATGTGGGTGGTGGGTTGTAATGTTGGGGGGGGGTATTGTATGTGTTTTTTTTTACAGGCAAAAGAGCTGAATTCTTTGGGGCATGCCCCGCAAAGGGCCCTGTTCAGGGCTGGTAAGGTAAAAGAGCTTTGAACTTTAGTAATTTAGAATAGGGTATGGCATTTTTTTATTTTGGGGGTCTTTGTTATTTTATTAGGGGGCTTAGAGTAGGTGTAATTAGTTTAAAATTGTTGTAATATTTTTCTGATGTTAGTAAATATTTTTTTATTTTTTGTAACTTAGTTCTTTTTTATTTTTTGTACTTTAGTTAGTTTATTTCATTGTATTTATTTGTAGATATTGTATTTAATTAATGTATTGATAGTGTAGTGTTAGGTTTAATTGTAGGTAATTGTAGGTATTTTATTTAATTAATTTATTGATAGTGTAGTGTTAGGTTTAATTGTAACTTAGGTTAGGATTTATTTTACAGGTAATTTTGTAATTATTTTAACTATTTTAGCTATTAAATAGTTCTTAACTATTTAATAGCTATTGTACCTGGTTAAAATAAATACAAAGTTACCTGTAAAATAAATATAAATCCTAAAATTGCTATAATATAAATATAATTTTTATTGTAGCTATATTAGGATTTATTTTACAGGTAAGTATTTAGCTTTAAATAGGAATAATTTATTTAATAGGAGTTAATTAATTTCGTTAGATTTAAATTATATTTAACTTAGGGGGGTGTTAGTGTTTGGGTTAGACTTAGCTTTAGGGGTTAATACATTTATTAGAATAGCGGTGAGCTCCATTTGGCAGATTAGGCTTTAATGTTTGAAGTTAGGTGTCGGCGATGTTAGGGAGGGCAGATTAGGGGTTAATACTATTTATTATAGGGTTAGTGAGGCGGATTAGGGGTTAATAACTTTATTATAATAGCGGTGCGGTCCGCTCGGCAGATTAGGGGTTAATAAGTGTAGGCAGGTGGAGGCGACATTGTGGGGGGCAGATTAGGGGTTAATAAATATAATATAGGGGTCGGCGGTGTTAGGGGCAGCAGATAAGGGGGACATAGCAATAATATAGGTGGCGGCTCTTTGCGGTTGGCAGATTAGGGGTTAAAAATAATATGCAGGGGTCAGCAATAGCGGGGGCGGCAGAATAGGGGTTAATAAGTGTAAGGTTAGGGGTGTTTAGACTCGGGGTACATGTTAGAGTGTTAGGTGCAGACGTAGGAAGTGTTTCCCCATAGACAACAATGGGGCTGCGTTAGGAGCTGAACGCGTCTTTTTTGCAGGTGTTAGGTTTTTTTTCAGCTCAAACAGCCCCATTGTTTTCTATGGGGGAATCGTGCACGAGCACGTTTTTGAAGCTGGCCGTGTCCGTAAGCAACTCTGGTATCGAGAGTTGCAGTGGCGGTAAATATGCCTGTACGCTCCCTTTTTGGAGCCTAACGCAGCCATTCTGTGAACTCTCAATACCAGAGGTATTTAAAAGGTGCGGCCAGAAAAAAAGCCAGCGTTAGCTACGCGGGTCGTTACCGACAAAACTCTAAATCTAGCCGCATGTTTTTAACCAGGAATTAACTGACCTCAGCTCTTTCTGTCTTACTAGGTTAGCACATGGCACTGGTAATATCTCCAAAAATATTATCTTGGAGGTCCTTGCTTTAAGCTTGTTACCTAACTCTCTGAAGTAATTTTTTTAGGACACTTCATCTCCCACTGATTAATTCAGTGTCAATATGCACCATGACTTCAGGATCAAACCCAGATCCCTCTAATAATCTTTCATTACGCTCCACAATATGCCTAATACGAGCCACTGGAAGACAGCAAACTGTTCTTTGTAAGGCAGAGTTCGATTATCCCGGACGCCTGGAGGCCATTGGCGCTTTCAAAATGAAGTCTGGCATTTTCCTTTTACTCTGTTATCTTTCCTCATTGTCCCTTTTCCTACCACCATACTCCTGTCTGCCAGCCACATGAATAATATACTTCTTGTTGCGGTTAGCGGCGGGCCATCAATATTATCACATTGCTTGAGGTTACTGCGCATGTGCCTAGTGTGCATATTGTATTTATCTTCTTTAACTTTCCCCATTGTCCCATTTCTGGTGCTTTGCTGCCCTCAGCCCTCTGCCAGACGCCTGATGAATTTATTTCCAGTTGCGGCTGGCGGCAGGACATTCTATAATATTACAGCGCTGAGGTAACTGCACGTTTACACAGTGCTCATATTGTATATGCAAGTGTTTAACTTTCCCCACTGTCCCTTTTCTGCGCCCAGGGGATGGTCGGTTACTGGGCATATTTGCATGGTGTGCTCATTGTAACTAAGCAGGAAACAGTGCTGGAGCTCAATGAAGAAGCCGCATGAAGAAGCCAAGGAGCTGTGACTTAAAGGGACACTTAACCCAGAAAAAACTTATCTTCAATCGAAATATCGTTATATTTTAAATATTTATCTATTTGTTTGGCAAAGTATTATCATTTATTAGAAATCCGATATCGAAAATAGATTTATTTCCAAACCCACCGATGGCTTTTATTTTCCATCCTCAAATCCTGAACGATAACCCAGGTTATCAAAATGGCTTTTTTTGATGCTATGCACATGCGCAATATCTCAGCATGTCATACTCGACGTTACTCACAGCAAGTGTGGTAACAGGGATACGATATGCGAATGCGCGTGACACGTCACTCACAGCAAGTGTGGTAACAGGGATATGATATGCGCATGCGCAAGACAACAAATCTCAATGTGCATGCGCCTGGTGACGACATTGTCACATAATGATATGCACGTAATAGGAATATGATTGGAAATTGAGTTTGGTTGTGTGCGGCCCATATTAGAGGGCTGGATATAATGATGTCATCTATGAAAAATATAATTTAATTTTCTAGTGTTTCTATAGATCGTGGACTGTAAAATTAGGTAAGTGATGCAATATACACGTTATTGATTGGAAATTGATATTCAGGTTGTGCCAAAAAACTGAAAGTTTTGGAATTCTTTAAGAGGAGCGAAAGAAGTTAGCGTAGGACACTTGTTTCCCAGTAAGACAACACACTGTATAGTGACCCTGAACTTTTGCAATCCAGGTTAGGGCAAGAAGAAAGTATTGGCATTTTACCATTTGCAAAAAATTACTTTTAGTGAAGATACACTACCCATATTTAAAATGAAATAAAAAAGAAAACACTTGTGCAAAATGTATTACTTATAGGTCACAAGCAGGAAAAAATGCTTTATTGCAGGATTTGGTGATTTAAGTACTGAGTGTGAAATATGTATTACTTGGTTAGAACCTGTGTTTAAAAACAAAAACAAAACAAAAAAACACTTGCAAGGTATTTTCACTATTTTATTTCCATCCAATTTTCCCTGTATTTTCCCTCCACTTCCCTAGACATGCTAGAATGCTGGATCACTGCAGGAGCTCTTGTATATCTGCCAATGCATTCCAATATGTCTAGGGCAGTGGGGGAATAACACAGGACAAATTAGAGGAAAATAGGGAAATCAAATAATGAAAATATACTACAAAGTTTATTTTTTTTAAAAAAAACTTAATGGCTTTCATTATTTGATTTCCCTATTTAATTCCAATTTGTCCTGTGTTTTTTCCACTGCTGGAAAAGTTTATTATTTTTTTTAATCAATCATATTACCTCTCTCCTTTCTCTCCTCCTAGTTGTACTACAATCTGTTTACTATCTTAAAATGATTTATTGTTTTTGTTTGGGTAGTCTTCATGTGCACTGTTAAAGGGGCACTGAACTCAAAAAATATCTTCCATGATTCAGGTAGAGAAAACAATTTTAAACACCATTCCAGTTTACTTGTATTATCTTAATTGCTTCATTCTTTAAATATCTTTTGCTGAAGAAATAGCAATGCACATGGGTGAGCCAATCATACGAGGCATCTATGTGCAGCCACCAACCAGCAGCTAATAAGCCTATCTAGATATGCTTTTCAGCAAAGGATATCAAGAGAATAAAGCTAAATAGATAATAGAAGTAAATTAGAACGTTGTTTAAAATTGTATTCTCTTTCTAAATCATGAAACAAAAAATGTGGGTTTGATGTCTAAGGGTGGTCTTGTTTTAAAACTGTTTTGTTGTGATTTATGAAACTAACACTTTCTCTAGCCTCTTTATGCTTACATACACACACACACTATATATATAAACACACACATACACAAAAAATACCTGGCTCTTAGATTTTTAGCCTGACTCTATCCCTATCCCTATCTATTACTGTCAGGACTCCCCTGTATCAGCTCCTTGTAATGGTTTTACCCCCAGTCTCCACCTCCTTTCTCTTTAAAACACCTGAACACCTTTCTACAGGTGCTTAGTAATTTAATTGTACTCTGGTTCCCTCTGGAGTCATTTGTCCTAAGCTCCTGAAATTTTGTTCTGTGGAATCTTTTCCTGTGAAGATTGCTAACCACTCCGCAAGAGAATTGGATTTTCGTTTCTCTCATCTCATCCTCCCTGCAGCTCCTGTCATTTTACACTGCACCCGGATCTGAATGAGTCATCAGTGTGTTTATTCTTACAACTCAGACAGGACTCTGTAAGTTCTTCATTTGTTGGTATAGCCTCCGGTATACTGTGTAACAGCTCTGAAACTATTGGTTACATACTACTGACTTATATTCTTTTGCTCCGTATATTTATTGTTTCCATTCACAGATCTTGGCTCCTCCCCCTCTCTGCTAAAGAAGAACGATCTCGCTGTTCAGCTGTAACACTTACCAGTGTGCTGTGAGAAATGTACTGTGTTATTGGTATCTGTTTACTGAACTGTGCCAGGGTTAAGATTACAAGCACGATTGACTTTAACTCTTTGTCTACAAAATAATACATGAAGTAATCTACCCTAAAGGAAGTCATGTAACACTTCTCTTGGCTTATGCAGTCCTGTTTCACTAATAACTATTGATCTCTCTGAACCATTACTGTTACGCTCCTTACCTCTGACTCTTAAAGGTACAGGAGTTAGTTTCTACTTTATACTAAAATCACTTGCACCATTCTCTTCCTACCTTCTCCATAGTTATGTGCTGTGATACAAATACTTATATATCTTTAATAAAGCATAAGGAAATTTATGATTAAACAATAAGGAATTTATATTTTTACTTTAATCTGCAGCTGCGGTTCCTTTATCAAAACCCTGCCTGATAATTACCCTATCAACTTTTCTAATAATAGAGTCTCCTACAACCATCATTTGCCTCAGGCCCTGACTTGTATGCCCATTTTCCATGACGGAAGAACTGTTCACTATGGTATTCCCCCTTCCATGACTCAAGGACTGTTCACTATAATATGCTCCTCTTCCTTGACTGATGGACTGTTCACTATACTAGGCAGAACAGCCCTCTCTGACATTGCCTCCTTTGAACTGATATTCCCAACATCTTCACTCAATCTGGCAAATCTCTTTGGGTGTACCAGTTCAGAACTGGCCTGACTCTTCCACTTACTTTTACTTCCCCTTCTAACTGTGGCCCAGCTTCTTCTCAGTCTCCCAATCTGAATCATCTCCATTCCCATTGCTAGAACCATTAACAATCTGCTCAGTCATATGCATTTCCCTTTCAAGAGTATTAATTGGAGATTACATAAAGGCCAGCTGCAATACCTCATTCATTGGAAGGGATACAGCCAGGAGGAAGACTCTTGGGAAAACTTAGATAACATCCATGCACCTAGATTGATTACCTGTTTCCACAAAATGCATCCTAACCATTCCAAGCAATGAAGCCTAGTAGTGCTTTCTTGAGTGGGGGTTCTGTCAGGAATACTGGCATACCACCTTAAGGATTTATCTTTCTACCTATAGCTCACACCTGGTTTTTAATTTAAACTAGCCCTTCACTTACATCTATGCTTGGATGTTAAAGTCTAGCTGCTGCCATTATAGGCAGATCTCCTAACCTTAGTAAGAATACTATTGATTGCCTAATTACACGTGAAGAATTTGAGGCACTCTCATCTTGGTTTCTCTCTTTGTTCCTGCAACCCCTGCAGATCTAGTCGCTATATAGCAAACCGTCGGGGACATCTAACTCTCCTTTAGAGAGTGTTTCCTGAATAGAAAGGTTGCGTAGGGGGCGCCAAAGGCAATCTGGGAAAAGTTTATGTTGAAACTATTAAACTTAAAAAAAAAAAAAAAATTAAAATTGAATCTATATCATTATATCTATTTTGTGTTAAATCTAAACAACTGCATATTTCACTTATTATTATTGGTGCTTGCGTGAACAAATCTGTGTCTTTATAATATTACACAGTGTGATAGTAATTTTTAAATACTAATTAATCTTACTAAAAGTCAGTGATAACCTGTGGGAATGCAGGTTTGGTGTAAATTGTGATTAAATTGTGATTAAAAAAGATTAAGGCCTAGATTTAGAGTTCGGCGGTAGCCGTCAAAACCAGCGTTAGAGGCTCCTAACGCTGGTTTTGGCCGCCCGCTGGTATTTGGAGTCAGTGATTAAAGGGTCTAACGCTCACTTTACAGCCGCGACTTTTCCATACCGCAGATCCCCCTACGCCATTTGCGTAGCCTATCTTTTCAATGGGATCTTTCTAACGCTGGTATTTAGAGTCGTTTCTGCAGTGAGCGTTAGAGCTCTAACGACAAGATTCCAGCCGCCTGAAAAAAGCAGGAGTTAAGAGCTTTCTGGCTAACGCCGGTTCATAAAGCTCTTAACTACTGTACCCTAAACTACACTAACACCCATAAACTACCTATGTACCCCTAAACCGAGGTCCCCCCACATCGCCGCCACTCGATTAAAATTTTTAACCCCTAATCTGCCGACCGCCACCTACGTTATACTTATGTACCCCTAATCTGCTGCCCCTAACCCCGCCGACCCCTATATTATATTTATTAACCCCTAACTTGCCCCACACAACGTCGCCGCAAGCTACTTAAAATAATTAACCCCTAATCTTCCGACCGCAAATCGCCGCCACCTACGTTATCCCTATGTACCCCTAATCTTCTGCCCCTAACATCGCCGACCCCTATGTTATATTTATTAACCCCTAATCTGCCCCCCACAACGTCGCCGACACCTGCCTACACTTATTAACCCCTAATCTGCCGAGCGGACCTGAGCGCTACTATAATAAAGTTATTAACCCCTAATCCGCCTCACTAACCCTATCATAAATAGTATTAACCCCTAATCTGCCCTCCCTAACATCGCCGACACCTACCTTCAATTATTAACCCATAATCTGCCGACCGGAGCTCACCGCTATTCTAATAAATGTATTAACCCCTAAAGCTAAGTCTAACCCTAACACTAACACCCCCCTAAGTTAAATATAATTTTTATCTAACGAAATAAATTAACTCTTATTAAATAAATGATTCCTATTTAAAGCTAAATACTTACCTGTAAAATAAATCCTAATATAGCTACAATATAAATTACATTTATATTATAGCTATTTTAGGATTAATATTTATTTTACAGGTAACTTTGTATTTATTTTAACCAGGTACAATAGCTATTAAATAGTTAAGAACTATTTAATAGTTACCTAGTTAAAATAATTACAAATTTACCTGTAAAATAAATCCTAACCTAAGTTATAATTAAACCTAACACTACCCTATCAATAAAATAATTAAATAAACTACCTACAATTACCTACAATTAACCTAACACTACACTATCAATAAATTAATTAAACACAATTGCTACAAATAAATACAATTAAATAAACTATCTAAAGTACAAAAAATAAAAAAGAACTAAGTTACAGAAAATAAAAAAATATTTACAAACATAAGAAAAATATTACAACAATTTTAAACTAATTACACCTACTCTAAGCCCCCTAATAAAATAACAAAGACCCCCAAAATAAAAAATTCCCTACCCTATTCTAAAATACAAAAATTACAAGCTCTTTTACCTTACCAGCCCTGAACAGGGCCCTTTGCGGGGCATGCCCCAAGAATTTCAGCTCTTTTGCCTGTAAAAAAAAACATACAATACCCCCCCCCCCAACATTACAACCCACCACCCACATACCCCTAATCTAACCCAAACCCCCCTTAAATAAACCTAACACTAAGCCCCTGATGATCTTCCTACCTTGTCTTCACCATGCCAGGTTCACCGATCCGTCCTGGCTCCAAGATCTTCATCCAACCCAAGCGGGGGTTGGCGATCCATAATCCGGTGCTCCAAAGTCTTCCTCCTATCCGGCAAGAAGAGGACATCCGGACCGGCAAACATCTTCTCCAAGCGGCATCTTCTATGTTCTTCCATCCGATGACGACCGGCTCCATCTTGAAGACCTCCAGCGCGGATCCATCCTCTTCTTCCGACGACTAGACGACGAATGACGGTTCCTTTAAGGGACGTCATCCAAGATGGCGTCCCTCGAATTCCGATTGGCTGATAGGATTCTATCAGCCAATCGGAATTAAGGTAGGAATTTTCTGATTGGCTGATGGAATCAGCCAATCAGAATCAAGTTCAATCCGATTGGCTGATCCAATCAGCCAATCAGATTGAGCTCGCATTCTATTGGCTGTTCCGATCAGCCTCACTAACCCTATCATAAATAGTATTAACCCCTAATCTGCCCTCCCTAACATCGCCGACACCTACCTTCAATTATTAACCCCTAATCTGCCGACCGGAGCTCACCGCTATTCTAATAAATGTATTAACCCCTAAAGCTAAGTCTAACCCTAACACTAACACCCTAAAGTACAAAAAATAAAAAAGAACTAAGTTACAGAAAATAAAAAAATATTTACAAACATAAGAAAAATATTACAACAATTTTAAACTAATTACACCTACTCTAAGCCCCCTAATAAAATAACAAAGACCCCCAAAATAAAAAATTCCCTACCCTATTCTAAAATACAAAAATTACAAGCTCTTTTACCTTACCAGCCCTGAACAGGGCCCTTTGCGGGGCATGCCCCAAGAATTTCAGCTCTTTTGCCTGTAAAAAAAAACATACAATACCCCCCCCCCCAACATTACAACCCACCACCCACATACCCCTAATCTAACCCAAACCCCCCTTAAATAAACCTAACACTAAGCCCCTGATGATCTTCCTACCTTGTCTTCACCATGCCAGGTTCACCGATCCGTCCTGGCTCCAAGATCTTCATCCAACCCAAGCGGGGGTTGGCGATCCATAATCCGGTGCTCCAAAGTCTTCCTCCTATCCGGCAAGAAGAGGACATCCGGACCGGCAAACATCTTCTCCAAGCGGCATCTTCTATGTTCTTCCATCCGATGACGACCGGCTCCATCTTGAAGACCTCCAGCGCGGATCCATCCTCTTCTTCCGACGACTAGACGACGAATGACGGTTCCTTTAAGGGACGTCATCCAAGATGGCGTCCCTCGAATTCCGATTGGCTGATAGGATTCTATCAGCCAATCGGAATTAAGGTAGGAATTTTCTGATTGGCTGATGGAATCAGCCAATCAGAATCAAGTTCAATCCGATTGGCTGATCCAATCAGCCAATCAGATTGAGCTCGCATTCTATTGGCTGTTCCGATCAGCCAATACAATGCGAGCTCAATCTGATTGGCTGATTGGATCAGCCAATCGGATTGAACTTGATTCTGATTGGCTGATTCCATCAGCCAATCAGAAAATTCCTACCTTAATTCCGATTGGCTGATAGAATCCTATCAGCCAATCGGAATTCGAGGGACGCCATCTTGGATGACGTCCCTTAAAGGAACCGTCATTCGTCGTCTAGTCGTCGGAAGAAGAGGATGGATCCGCGCTGGAGGTCTTCAAGATGGAGCCGGTCGTCATCGGATGGAAGAACATAGAAGATGCCGCTTGGAGAAGATGTTTGCCGGTCCGGATGTCCTCTTCTTGCCGGATAGGAGGAAGACTTTGGAGCACCAAATTATGGATCGCCAACCCCCGCTTGGGTTGGATGAAGATCTTGGAGCCAGGACGGATCGGTGAACCTGGCATGGTGAAGACAAGGTAGGAAGATCATCAGGGGCTTAGTGTTAGGTTTATTTAAGGGGGGTTTGGGTTAGATTAGGGGTATGTGGGTGGTGGGTTGTAATGTTGGGGGGGGGGTATTGTATGTTTTTTTTTACAGGCAAAAGAGCTGAAATTCTTGGGGCATGCCCCGCAAAGGGCCCTGTTCAGGGCTGGTAAGGTAAAAGAGCTTGTAATTTTTGTATTTTAGAATAGGGTAGGGAATTTTTTATTTTGGGGGTCTTTGTTATTTTATTAGGGGGCTTAGAGTAGGTGTAATTAGTTTAAAATTGTTGTAATATTTTTCTTATGTTTGTAAATATTTTTTTATTTTCTGTAACTTAGTTCTTTTTTATTTTTTGTACTTTAGATAGTTTATTTAATTGTATTTATTTGTAGCAATTGTGTTTAATTAATTTATTGATAGTGTAGTGTTAGGTTAATTGTAGGTAATTGTAGGTAGTTTATTTAATTATTTTATTGATAGGGTAGTATTAGGTTTAATTATATCTTAGGTTAGGATTTATTTTACAGGTAAATTTGTAATTATTTTAACTAGGTAACTATTAAATAGTTCTTAACTATTTAATAGCTATTGTACCTGGTTAAAATAAATACAAAGTTACCTGTAAAATAAATATTAATCCTAAAATAGCTATAATATAAATGTAATTTATATTGTAGCTATATTAGGATTTATTTTACAGGTAAGTATTTAGCTTTAAATAGGAATCATTTATTTAATAAGAATTAATTTATTTTGTTAGATAAAAATTATATTTAACTTAGGGGGGTGTTAGTGTTAGGGTTAGACTTAGCTTTAGGGGTTAATACATTTATTAGAATAGCGGTGAGCTCCGGTCGGCAGATTAGGGGTTAATAATTGAAGGTAGGTGTCGGCGATGTTAGGGAGGGCAGATTAGGGGTTAATACTATTTATGATAGGGTTAGTGAGGCGGATTAGGGGTTAATAACTTTATTATAGTAGCGCTCAGGTCCGGTCGGCAGATTAGGGGTTAATAAGTGTAGGTAGGTGTCTGCGACGTTGTGGGGGGCAGATTAGGGGTTAATAAATATAACATAGGGGTCGGCGATGTTAGGGCAGCAGATTAGGGGTACATAGGGATAACGTAGGTGGCGGCGGTTTACGGAGCGGCAGATTAGGGGTTAAAAGTGTAATGCAGGGGTCAGCGATAGCGGGGGCGGCAGATTAGGGGTTAATAAGTGTAAGGCTAGGGGTGTTTAGACTCGGGGTACATGTTAGAGTGTTAGGTGCAGACGTAGGAAGTGTTTCCCCATAGGAAACAATGGGGCTGCGTTAGGAGCTGAACGCTGCTTTTTTGCAGGTGTTAGGTTTTTTTTCAGCTCAAACAGCCCCATTGTTTCCTATGGGAGAATCGTGCACGAGCACGTTTTTGAGGCCGGCCGCGTCCGTAAGCAACTCTGGTATCGAGAGTTGTATTTGCGGTAAAAATGCTCTACGCTCCTTTTTTGGAGCCTAACGCAGCATTTGTTTGAACTCTCGATACCAGAGTTAAATTTATGGTGCGGCCAGAAAAAAACCCGCGGAGCGTTAACAGCCCTTTTACCGCCAAACTCCAAATCTAGCCGTAAGGATGGTATTAATGCTCCTATTAAGAGTATAATGTGTTTATACTAAGTGTTGAGTGACTATTACTTGTGATAATGATTTCTGAATAAATCTTCTCGGTCTGTATTATTTCTCTAATGAGTATTCCTTTGCTATACTTCCGTTGTTGTCTCGATAATATCTCTATGGAAACATAGGCCTAGATTTAGAGTTCGGCGGTAGCCGTCAAAACCAGCGTTAGAGGCTCCTAACGCTGGTTTTGGCCGCCCGCTGGTATTTGGAGTCAGTGATTAAAGGGTCTAACGCTCACTTTACAGCCGCGACTTTTCCATACCGCAGATCCCCCTACGCCATTTGCGTAGCCTATCTTTTCAATGGGATCTTCCTAACGCCGGTATTTAGAGTCGTTTCTGAAGTGAGCGTTAGAGCTCTAACGACAAGATTCCAGCCGCCTGAAAATATCAGGAGTTAAGAGCTTTCTGGCTAACGCCGGTTCATAAAGCTCTTAACTACTGTACCCTAAAGTACACTAACACCCATAAACTACCTATGTACCCCTAAACCGAGGTCCCCCCACATCGCCGCCACTCGATTAAAATTTTTAACCCCTAATCTGCCGACCGCCACCTACGTTATACTTATGTACCCCTAATCTGCTGCCCCTAACACCGCCGACCCCTGTATTATATCTATTAACCCCTAACTTGCCCCCCACAACGTCGCCGCAAGCTACTTAAAATAATTAACCCCTAATCTTCCGACCGCAAATCGCCGCCACCTACGTTATCCCTATGTACCCCTAATCTGCTACCCCTAACATCGCCGACCCCTATGTTATATTTATTAACCCCTAATCTGCCCCCCTCAACGTCGCCGACACCTACCTACACTTATTAACCCATAATCTGCCGAGCGGACCTGAGCGCTACTATAATAAAGTTATTAACCCCTAATCCGCCTCACTAACCCTATCATAAATAGTATTAACCCCTAATCTGCCCTCCCTAACATCGCCGACACCTACCTTCAATTATTAACCCCTAATCTGCCGACCGGAGCTCACCGCTATTCTAATAAATGTATTAACCCCTAAAGCTAAGTCTAACCCTAACACTAACACCCCCCTAAGTTAAATATAATTTTTATCTAACGAAATAAATTAACTCTTATTAAATAAATAATTCCTATTTAAAGCTAAATACTTACCTGTAAAATACATCCTAATATAGCTACAATATAAATTATAATTATATTATAGCTATTTTAGGATTAATATTTATTTTACAGGCAACTTTGTAATTATTTTAACCAGGTACAATAGCTATTAAATAGTTAAGAACTATTTAATAGTTACCTAGTTAAAATAATAACAAATTTACCTGTAAAATAAATCCTAACCTAAGATATAATTAAACCTAACACTACCCTATCAATAAAATAATTAAATAAACTACCTACAATTACCTACAATTAACCTAACACTACACTATCAATAAATTAATTAAACACAATTGCTACAAATAAATACAATTAAATAAACTATCTAAAGTACAAAAAATAAAAAAGAACTAAGTTACAGAAAATAATAAAATATTTACAAACATAAGAAAAATATTACAACAATTTTAAACTAATTACACCTACTCTAAGCCCCCTAATAAAATAACAAAGCCCCCCAAAATAAAAAATTCCCTACCCTATTCTAAAATACAAATATTACAAGCTCTTTTACCTTACCAGCCCTGAACAGGGCCCTTTGCGGGGCATGCCCCAAGAATTTCAGCTCTTTTGCCTGTAAAAAAAAACATACAATACCCCCCCCCCAACATTACAACCCACCACCCACATACCCCTAATCTAACCCAAACCCCCCTTAAATAAACCTAACACTACCCCCCTGATGATCTTCCTACCTTGTCTTCACCATGCCAGGTTCACCGATCCGTCCTGGCTCCAAGATCTTCATCCAACCCAAGCGGGGGCTAGACATCCACTGAAGAAGTCCAGAAGAGGGTCCAAAGTCTTCCTCCTATCCGGCAAGAAGAGGACATCCGGACCGGCAAACATCTTCTCCAAGCGGCATCTTCTATCTTCTTCCATCCGATGACGACCGGCTCCATCTTGAAGACCTCCAGCGCGGATCCATCCTCTTCTTCCGACGACTAGACGACGAATGACGGTTCCTTTAAGGGACGTCATCCAAGATGGCGTCCCTCGAATTCCGATTGGCTGATAGGATTCTATCAGCCAATCGGAATTAAGGTAGGAATTTTCTGATTGGCTGATGGAATCAGCCAATCAGAATCAAGTTCAATCCGATTGGCTGATCCAATCAGCCAATCAGATTGAGCTCGCATTCTATTGGCTGTTCCGATCAGCCAATAGAATGCGAGCTCAATCTGATTGGCTGATTGGATCAGCCAATCGGATTGAACTATATTCTGATTGGCTGATTCCATCAGCCAATCAGAAAATTCCTACCTTAATTCCGATTGGCTGATAGAATCCTATCAGCCAATCGGAATTCGAGGGACGCCATCTTGGATGACGTCCCTTAAAGGAACCGTCATTCGTCGTCTAGTCGTCGGAAGAAGAGGATGGATCCGCGCTGGAGGTCTTCAAGATGGAGCCGGTCGTCATCGGATGGAAGAAGATAGAAGATGCCGCTTGGAGAAGATGTTTGCCGGTCCGGATGTCCTCTTCTTGCCGGATAGGAGGAAGACTTTGGACCCTCTTCTGGACTTCTTCAGTGGATGTCTAGCCCCCGCTTGGGTTGGATGAAGATCTTGGAGCCAGGACGGATCGGTGAACCTGGCATGGTGAAGACAAGGTAGGAAGATCATCAGGGGGGTAGTGTTAGGTTTATTTAAGGGGGGTTTGGGTTAGATTAGGGGTATGTGGGTGGTGGGTTGTAATGTTGGGGGGGGGGGTATTGTATGTTTTTTTTTACAGGCAAAAGAGCTGAAATTCTTGGGGCATGCCCCGCAAAGGGCCCTGTTCAGGGCTGGTAAGGTAAAAGAGCTTGTAATATTTGTATTTTAGAATAGGGTAGGGAATTTTTTATTTTGGGGGGCTTTGTTATTTTATTAGGGGGCTTAGAGTAGGTGTAATTAGTTTAAAATTGTTGTAATATTTTTCTTATGTTTGTAAATATTTTATTATTTTCTGTAACTTAGTTCTTTTTTATTTTTTGTACTTTAGATAGTTTATTTAATTGTATTTATTTGTAGCAATTGTGTTTAATTAATTTATTGATAGTGTAGTGTTAGGTTAATTGTAGGTAGTTTATTTAATTATTTTATTGATAGGGTAGTGTTAGGTTTAATTATATCTTAGGTTAGGATTTATTTTACAGGTAAATTTGTTATTATTTTAACTAGGTAACTATTAAATAGTTCTTAACTATTTAATAGCTATTGTACCTGGTTAAAATAATTACAAAGTTGCCTGTAAAATAAATATTAATCCTAAAATAGCTATAATATAATTATAATTTATGTTGTAGCTATATTAGGATGTATTTTACAGGTAAGTATTTAGCTTTAAATAGGAATTATTTATTTAATAAGAGTTAATTTATTTCGTTAGATAAAAATTATATTTAACTTAGGGGGGTGTTAGTGTTAGGGTTAGACTTAGCTTTAGGGGTTAATCCATTTATTATAGTAGCGATGAGCTCCGGTCGGCAGATTAGGGGTTAATAATTGAAGGTAGGTGTCGGCGATGTTAGGGAGGGCAGATTAGGGGTTAATACTATTTATGATAGGGTTAGTGAGGCGGATTAGGGGTTAATAACTTTATTATAGTAGCGCTCAGGTCCGCTCGGCAGATTAGGGGTTAATAAGTGTAGGCAGGTGTCGGCGACGTTGTGGGGGGCAGATTAGGGGTTAATAAATATAACATAGGGGTCGGCGATGTTAGGGCAGCAGATTAGGGGTACATAGGGATAACGTAGGTGGCGGCGGTTTACGGAGCGGCAGATTAGGGGTTAAAAGTGTAATGCAGGGGTCAGCGATAGCGGGGGCGGCAGATTAGGGGTTAATAAGTGTAAGGTTAGGGGTGTTTAGACTCGGGGTTCATGTTAGAGTGTTAGGTGCAGACGTAGGAAGTGTTTCCCCATAGGAAACAATGGGGCTGCGTTAAGAGCTGAACGCTGCTTTTTTGCAGGTGTTAGGTTTTTTTTCAGCTCAAACTGCCCCATTGTTTCCTATGGGAGAATCGTGCACGAGCACGTTTTTGATGCCGGCCGCGTCCGTAAGCAACTCTGGTATCGAGAGTTGCATTTGCGGTAAATATGCTCTACGCTCCTTTTTTGGAGCCTAACGCAGCATTTGTTTGAACTCTCGATACCAGAGTTAAATTTATGGTGCGGCCAGAAAAAAACCCGCGGAGCGTTAACAGCCCTTTTACCGCCGAACTCCAAATCTAGGCCATAATCTTCTAAATTAATGGTTAAAATTAGCCCTGAATATAAACCTATGTGGGGATTCTGTGGAGATTCTATAAATTGTGATAATAATAAGAACTATAAACAATCATATGATTAAAAAATGTTATATCGCTATATGTCACAATTATTAAAAAAATTATATAAAAAGATACAATGTATGGAAGACGATTACAATAGTCAGCCTATAAAATATATTATAAAACAAAAGACAACGGTGTCAAAATCATGTTAAACTCAATCACAATGTGAATATACGCAAGATGAATCTGACTTAACAAACAACAGTTGCTAATCTGCAATATGTTGATACTTGTGTATTACTACTCGTTGTTGTGAAACATCAGACATACAGCAATGATCGGTTCACAACAGGATTCCGAATGGTTACAATAGTTGCGAGTACAAATGTCATTTTAAGTTGCAACTTAATTATGTTTAACTTTTCTGATAGTTCAGTGATATCTCTTCTTTTTATACTGTGATAGTTCGATTTGCATTGTACCTTAGTTTGTATTAGGAAGGATAAGGTTCGTTGGTTCTCTTAGATTGTATTACGGCGTCCTAAGCGGTTGAAACCTTGTATCCGGATGATCAGGTGTAGTTCACATGGGAGTCCCGGACCAATAAGTCTTAACTGATGATGAGTGCGTGCACTTTCTGAAATTTTAAAAAAAGTATTTCTTTTCTTCTTCTTTTATCTTTTGCTCCTACCGCTATTCCCCCAAATTGCCTCTGCATATTCTCTATGATACGGCAGGTATTATGGTTGCAGTGGTCCTGGGAGCTAGATTTAGTATAGTTTGAGCTACTAGGATAGATCCACGCGTATCCCTTTTTGCACATATGAGCCTGTTTCCTGCTGTTGCTCTGCAGGAGGAATTAGCACTACAGTTCTCATGAATCCAGTCCTGCGGCTCTGCCTTCATGCTTGGTTTTCCTCCTATGTGAGCTGTGTAAGTAGTTTCTGAGTCTCTCTGTTTTATAAAAAAAAGGCAGCAAGGTGACAGCAGAACTATTTAATGATATATTAGGAGACAAGCACAGACAGGTGACGTTTCGGGAGCTTATCCCTTCCTCATGCCTTGCCTGAAGCTCTGTTTATTCCAAGAAAATTGTTTCTGACAAGAGGTCATAATTTAAGGTTGGAGGAAAGGAGATTTAATCTCCTGCAACGGAAACGTTTTTTCACTGTAAGAGCAATAAAATTGTGGAACTCATTACCAAAGGAGGTAGTGGATGCCAATACCATTGATACATTTAAAAATAGTCTGGATAAATTTCTGTATATAAACAAAATTCATGGATATGATTGCTAGTATTAAATGGGTCACATTTTAATGGGGTTATTTAAGCTTAACTGGAGCTCTTTGTAAGTATTTTAGATTTGTATAGGTTGAACTCGATGGACTTCAGTCTTTTTTCAACCTTATCTACTATGTTACTATGTTACAAACAAACAATGCTTCTTTATATACAAACATATCAGTAAAATAGTAGAGACATTTTCAGCACCTTGAGTGAAGACAAAAACCCAATGTCGAGAAAAACAGAAAGGCTGATGATATAGATTAAAACTTCATCTTTATTAGTGTTCCATGAATAAGAAAAAACAAAGGCACAGTGAACACAGATCTGATTACCGGTAATCAGATCTGTGTTCACTGTGCCTTTGTTTTTTCTTATTCATGGAACACTAATAAAGATGACGTTTTAATCTATATCATCAGCCTTTGTGTTTTTCTCGACATTGGGTTTTTGTCTTCAATCAAGGTGCTGAAAATGTCTCTACTATTTTACTAATTTATTCAGGGGCTTTGCAGGAGAGCCCTTTTCAACACCTGAGAGGACAGCCGGGACGCTGTTTGGATTTTTTGCAGTGTCTGAATGTGTTGCATCTGATTCCACGTAAGGAAAGAGGATATGGTGATTTTGTTTACCTGAATCTCATCCGCAACCGGATACTAATCTCTGGATTAAGTGAGTTTGATTTATATTCTTATATCTGCTGGTATATCTGGCTTATCTTTACTTACATATATCGATGAGTCTTGCATGTGTAAGGGGTTAACGGATCTTCCAAGTGGTTGCAACATATTGATACAGGACTACAATAACTGTTTCTTATTGGATAAAGCAATACTTTTTTTAGACAGCACTAACAATCAGATTGTGCTGTCTCACAATACTAGATTTGACTTTTATCCGTATGTTTAAAACACGGTCTGAACTGTTTTGTGCAAATATACAAACCTATCACAAGGTGGTGCTGTAGAGCACAAAACTCTTACCCAAATGGTTACAATATATATAAAAATGTATTTACAAAGGACCCACCTAGTGGAAAAAATTACTAATGTACAGATTAGAATTATAGAAGGCAACAGTATATATTTGAGATGGGATAATCCAATGTGAAGACATTTTATTATTAGCATAATGTCTGATCAAAATAAAAAAACATCAGAAAAAAATTATAAAAAATCCTGATAAATCCCATTCTTTATTAAGACCTCTAGGTTCAAGAGTCCCTAATTCAAAGATCCAAAATGATTCTCTCCACTTAAGCAACAACTCTCTATCACCACCTCTACGTGGTTTAGCAATGTGATCTATAATTTGAAACCTAAGTTGACTTAGGGAATGTCCTCTTTTCAGAAAATGATTGGCTAGTGGGGCTTTCAAATTACCTATGCGGACGTTACTTTTATGCTCTATAATGCGATCGTTGGCGCTTCTTGTCGACTCGCCAATATAAACTCCACCACATGGGCATTTAATCATATATATAATATATGTTGTAAGGCAGGTGAAATACCCTTTAATATTATATATATTTTTTTCCCG
Source organism: Bombina bombina (assembly GCF_027579735.1). Classification (NCBI taxonomy): domain Eukaryota; kingdom Metazoa; phylum Chordata; class Amphibia; order Anura; family Bombinatoridae; genus Bombina; species Bombina bombina. Next base: position 313,184,857 of record NC_069499.1, on the reverse strand, counting down.
ATAAAATACTGAACCTTTACTAACATTATTACAACATGAATATCCCAAGTCCTTGGATGTAATATATTGCGTATTCATTTTAATATTAGAACCCACATCTGCTTTCACTAATTTAGACTAAGTGTTAGTGCCCCTTTAATATGCAGGTATAGGGCCTACTTTAAACTCGTGTATATTGGGGTTACAGTTAGTTAACACATCCCAATGTTTATTAATAATTGGCAAAATGTCATTACTCTGAGCATTATATTCAACAAATGGCAAGCGATTTTTACTATCTATGGGCTTTAGCACTCATTGGCCTTGCACTTTATGTCTGGGCTGTTATTGTTCCTAGATGCTTCCACTAAGCAATAATAAAACTTGCAGTTGACCAAGGCAGATCTAGTATGGCAGTAATTTCATAAACTGACTTGTTACAAAGGAGGCATCCTATGACAGTGCCATGTTTAATGTCATTGAGATGTATTGTACTGCCAATGTTTGTCTATGAAGATATCATGGCTATGTGCTGGATTTTATGCACCTGCTAGCAATGGGTGTTGCCACATACTTCTGGCCATATAGTGTAGGATGTCAGGGGAACATTTGTAATACCATTCAAATGTATATCCCTAATTAAGGTAAGCAACATTTTATGAGTTAACTTTATTAGAAAAACTACCATATTAGGACACATGAATATTAGCTTATTGGCAAGTATTAGCTCATTTAACTTTAATGGCCTTTTTGTATACTTTGACCCGATTGGACATTATTTGTATTCCTCGCTATGACTTTGATTGTTATCTTTTATCTATAAAATGTTGTCTTTCATCCATGCCATAATCATTCATTTATTTGTGTGTTGGTCCTTTTTTCTTCTTGAACTTTTCTCTTTTTAAATAAAGTGAAAATAAGTTTGGAAATACATTTTTGGTCCTTGATACAGGTAAGATTAATAACAATTGGGCTTTGAGCCTTGAAGCTCTTTCTTCTCTACAAAATACATCTGTAAACATAAGTATAATAATGCAGCAAAATGTATCCTGTAAAGCAAGCCTTGAATTAGCAATGCTCTTGCAAGTCAAGGCTGCTGTCATTCTCTCTCACCTGAGCACTTTTACTGTATTCTTCTACTTGTCTCCGTCTATGTCCTGTCTGTCTCTTGTTACTTTTATATTTTACTTTCATCATCTTTGCTTCCAAGTTTTCTTTTTCACCCTTTGACTTATGAATAGTTCTGTTAGATTTTTATATGTATATCTATCTCTAGCTATTTTTCTCTCACAATTATGGCTATTGTCTTGAATTTAAAATTACCGGGTTACAGACATCCGACTTAAGTACAACTCGTACTTACAAACGGAGAAAATTGAGCTTTATCGCCAATCCTTCTTTCCAGGATATCCCAAAATACTCAAAATCCAATTGTCACAAGGACAGAAAGTGATGTGAAATTTTCTGAACAAGGACACAGATAGCAAAACAAACTTTTCCCTATGCTATCCAAAACTAAAAAAATGTTTGGCTAGAGTTTCACCTAAAAAAGTGCCTGTTCCAACACGTATACAAATTCAAACCTACAGAACCTATCTTGTTCGTAACCTGGGGACTGCCTGTATTTCTAAATTCAAACTGTTTGGGGTCTTTTTTCCTCCCTTGATTTTTTTTTATGACTTTTTGCTTATTTTAATTAAACATTAAACGCTAAATACATTTTATAAGTATAGTAGTGAGGTTATATGGGTATTGTCACTTGGAAATCTAGATTTCATTGCATTCTAGTTCTGCAATGTTTGCACATTTGCAGCAACCTCCCTCAGATACTTAAACCTATCTATAAGTCCTTCCCAGTTACATTGTTTTCTTCCTCCATGCTCTCTCAGCTGTCTCTTTCTTCCAAGATTTAAGTAACAAAGTTCACCTCCAGTATTTTATTAAATCATACTTTATAGAGGCCCAGACTATAAATTGCACACAATTTGTATTTTTTATTTTTTTGCTAGAGCGCTAACCGTGCTTAAATTAAAAAAAATATAGCAGATTTGCCTTAAAGCTGGTATCACATGTTGAAAGTAAAAAGTTAGCGCATGAGGGGTAGACTCAGGCACGCTATCTTCAGGATTTGGATATTGCAAATAGTCAAACTCCCTCTCCGCATATACCTTGATGGGGCATGCTACAAAAAGCCTTATTAGTTATCTCTTATGCTACAGCTGAAAGTGCGTTAGGAATACTTTACATTCCTAAGTTCTTTGGATAGAAAAACATGTTCTTTTTTATTTTTAGATATTCTATTTAGATATCATTGGGTTTTTTGTGTAAAAACAGAATTTATGTTTACCTGATAAATTTCTTTCTCCTACGGTGTGTCCGGTCCACGGCTTCATCCTTACTTGTGGGATATTCTCATTCCCTACAGGAAATGGCAAAGAGAGCACACAGCAAAAGCTGTCCATATAGCCCCCCTCTGGCTCCGCCCCCCAGTCATTCGACCGACGGTTAGGAGAAAAAGGAGAAACTATAAGGTGCCGTGGTGACTGTAGTGTACAGAAAAAATAAAATTTTTAAACCTGACTAAAAGCCAGGGTGGGCCGTGGACCGGACACACCGTAGGAGAAAGAAATTTATCAGGTAAACATAAATTCTGTTTTCTCCTACATTGGTGTGTCCGGTCCACGGCTTCATCCTTACTTGTGGGAACCAATACCAAAGCTTTAGGACACGGATGAAGGGAGGGAACAAGTCAGGTAACCTAAACGGAAGGCACCACAGTTTGCAAAACCTTTCTCCCAAAATCAGCCTCCGAAGAAGCATAAGTATTGAATTTGTAAAATTTGGCAAAAGTATGCAGAGAAGACCAAGTCGCTGCCTTACAGATCTGTTCAACAGAAGCCTCATTCTTGAAGGCCCATGTGGAAGCCACAGCTCTAGTAGAGTGAGCTGTAATTCGTTCAGGAGGCTGCCGGCCGGCAGTCTCACAGGCCAAACGGATGATGCTTTTTAGCCAAAAGGAAAGAGAGGTAGCAGTAGCTTTCTGACCTCTCCTCTTACCAGAATAGACGACAAACAAAGAAGAAGTCTGTCTGAAATCCTTTGTTGCTTCTATATAGAATTGTAAAGCACAAACTACATCTAGGTTATGTAACAAACGTTCCTTCTTCGAAACTGGATTCGGACACAGAGAAGGAACAACTATTTCCTGGTTAATATTCCTATTGGAAACCACCTTTGGAAGAAAACCAGGCTTAGTACGTAAAACTACCTTATCTGTATGGAATACCAGATAGGGTAAAGTACATTGCAAAGCAGACAATTCGGAAGCTCTTCTAGCAGAAGAAATAGCAACCAAAAACAGAACTTTCCAAGATAGTAATTTAATATCTATGGAATGCAAAGGTTCAAACAGAACCCCTTGAAGAACTGAAAGAACTAAATTTAGACTCCATGGAGGAGTCATAGGTCTGTAGACAGGCTTGATTCTAACTAATGCCTGTACAAACGCCTGTACATCTGGCACGGCTGCCAGACGTTTGTGCAACAAGACAGACAGAGCAGATATCTGTCCTTTTAGAGAACTAGCTTACAAACCTTTATCCAAACCCTCTTGGAGAAAGGAAAGTATCCTAGGAATTCTAATTTTATTCCAAGAGTATCCCTTGGATTCGCACCAACAGATATATTTTTGCCATATCTTATGGTAAATTTTCCTAGTCACAGGTTTTCTGGCCTGAACCAGAGTATCTATAACCGAATCTGAAAACCCACGCTTAGATAGAATCAAGCGTTCAATTTCCAAGCAGTCAGGTACAGAGAGACTAGATGTTCGAATGGACCTTGTACTAGAAGATCCTGCCTCAAAGGTAGCTTCCATGGTGGAGCCGATGACATATTCACCAGGTCTGCATACCAAGTCCTGCGTGGCCATGCAGGAGCTATTAGAATCACTGAGGCCTTCTCTTGTTTGATCCTGGCTACAAGCCTGGGAAGGAGAGGGAACGGTGGAAACACATAAGCTAGATTGAACGATCAAGGCGCCACCAATGCATCTACTAGTGTCGCCTTGGGATCCCTGGATCTGGACCCGTAGCGAGGAACCTTGGAGTTCTGACGACACACCATCAGATCCATATCTGGAATGCCCCATAGTTGAGTTAACTGGGCAAAGACCTCCGGGTGAAGTTCCCACTCCCCCGGATGGAAAGTCTGACGACTCAAATAATCCGCCTCCCAGTTGTCTACTCCTGGGATGTGAATTGCAGATAGATGGCAGGAGTGATCCTCCGCCCATTTGATGATCTTGGATACCTCTCTCATCGCCAAGGAACTCTTTTTTCCCCCCTGATGATTGATGTACGCTACAGTCGTCATGTTGTCCGACTGAGATCTTATGAACCTGGCCTTCGCTAGTTGAGGCCAAGCCAGGAGCGCATTGAATATCGCTCTCAGTTCCAAAATGTTTATCGGGAGAAGAGACTCTTCCCGAGACCATAGACCCTGAGCTTTCAGGGAGTCCCAGACCGCGCCACAGCCTAAGAGACTGGCGTCGGTCGTGACAATGATCCACTCTGGTCTGCGGAAACTCATTCCCTGAGACAGGTGATCCTGAGTCAACCACCAGAGAAGTGAGTCTCTGGTTACCTGGTCTACTTGAATTTGGGGAGACAAGTCTGCATAATCCCGATTCCACTGTTTGAGCATGCACAGTTGCAATGGTCTTAAATGAATTCGAGCAAAAGGAACCACGTCCATTGCCGCAACCATTAGTCCTATTACCTCCATGCACTGAGCTATGTAAGGCTGAGGAATAGATTGAAGAACTCGACAAGCATTTAGAAGCTTTAACTTTCTGACCTCTGTCAGAAAAATCTTCATTTCCACAGAGTCTATTATTGTTCCCAGAAAGGGAACCCTTGTGGACGGGGACAGGGAACTCTTTTCTATGTTCACCTTCCACCCGTGAGACCTGAGAAAGGCTAAAACAATGTCTGTATGAGCCCTTGCTTTGGAAAGGGACGACGCTTGAATTAGAATGTCGTCTAGGTAAGGTGCTACTGCAATGGCCCTTGGCCTTAGGACCGCTAGAAGGGACCCTAGCACCTTTGTGAAAATTCTGGGAGCAGTGGCTAAACCGAATGGAAGAGCCACGAACTGGTAATGTTTGTCCAGAAAGGCGAACCTCAGGAACTGATGATGATCTTTGTGGATAGGAAGATGCAGGTACGCATCCTTTAGGTCCACGGTAGTCATATATTGACCCTCCTGGATCGTTGGTAAAATCGTCCGAATGGTTTCCATTTTGAATGATGGAACTCTGAGGAATTTGTTTAGAATTTTTAAATCCAGAATTGGCCTGAAAGTTCCTTCCTTTTTGGGAACTACAAACAGGTTTGAGTAAAAACCCAGACCTTGTTCCGCTGTTGGAACTGGGTGTATCACTCCCATCTTTAATAGGTCTCTTATGCAACGTAAGAATGCCTGTCTCTTTATCTGGTCTGAAGATAAGCGAGACATGTGGAACCTTCCCCTTGGAGGAAGTTCCTTGAACTCTAGAAGATACCCCTGAGAGACAATTTCTAGTGCCCAGGGATCCGGAACATCTCTTGCCCAAGCCTGAGCAAAGAGAGAAAGTCTGCCCCCTACTAGATCCGGTCCCGGATCGGGGGCTACCCCTTCATGCTGTCTTGGTAGCAGCAGCAGGCTTCTTGGCCTGTTTACCCTTGTTCCAGCCTTGCAATGGTTTCCATGCTGGTTTAGGCTGGGAAGCGTTACCCTCTTGTCTAGAGGCTGCAGAGTTAGGAGCCGGTCCGTTCCTGAAATTGTGAAAGGAACGAAAATTAGACTTATTCTTAGCCTTGAAAGGCCTATCCTGTGGGAGGGCATGGCCCTTTCCCCCAGTGATGTCTGAAATAATCTCCTTCAATTCTGGCCTGAAAAGGGTCTTACCTTTGAAAGGAATATTAAGTAATTTTGTTTTGGACGACACATCCGCCGACCAAGATTTTAGCCAAAGCGCCCTGCGCGCCACTATTGCAAAACCTGAATTTTTTGCCGCTAATTTAGCCAATTGAAAAGCGGCATCCAAAATAAAGGAATTAGCCAACTTTAGTGCGTGAATTCTGTCCATGACTTCATCATATGGAGTCTCCTTTTGGAGCGAATTTTCTAGTTCATCGAAACAAAAAGACGCCGCCGTGGTGACAGGAATAATGCACAAAATTGGTTGAAGAAGGAAACCTTGCTGAACAAAAATCTTTTTAAGCAATCCTTACAATTTTTTATCCATAGGATCTTTGAAAGTGCAACTGTCCTCTATAGGAATAGTTGTGCACTTAGCTAACGTAGAAACTGCCCCCTCTACCTTAGGGACCATTTGCCATGCGTCCCTTCTGGGGTCGACAATGGGGAACATTTTCTTAAATATAGGAGGGGGAACAAAAGGTACACCTGGCTTCTCCCACTCCTTAGTCACTATGTCCGCCACCCTCTTGGGTATCGGAAAAGCATCAGCGTGCACTGGGACCTCTAAGAATTTGTCCATTTTGCACAACTTCTCTGGAATCACCAAAGAATCACAATCATCAAGTGTAGCTAGCACCTCCTTAAGCAGGGCGCGGAGATGTTCTAGCTTAAATTTAAATGCCACGATATCAGGTTCTGCCTGCTGAGAAATTTTTCCTGAATCAGAAATTTCTCCCTCAGACAGACCCTCTCTCACTGCCAACTCAGATTGATGTGAGGGTATAACAGATAAATTATCGTCAGCGCCTACTTGCTCATCCTCTGTATTTAAAACTGATCAATCACGCTTTCTAGGAAATGCTGGCAGTTTGGATAAAAGAGCTGCTATAGAATTATCCATTACTGTTGTTAATTGCTGCATAGTAACAAGCATTGGCGCGCTAGATGTACTAGGTATCGCCTGCACGGGCAAAGCTGGTGTTGACACAGAAGGAGAGGATGATGAACTATCCCCACTACCTTCATTTAAAGAATCATCTTGGGCAACATTATTAAATGTGACAGTACTGTCCTTACTTTGTTTGGACGCCATGGCACAATTTGCACATACATTTAATGGGGGAACCACCTTGACCTCCATACACACAGAACATATGCTATCTGAAGGTACAGACATGTTAGACAGACTTAGGCAGGTTTTTAATGCAATAAAAACAATTTTAAACAAAACCGTTACTGTCTCTTTAAATAATAAAAAGAGCACACTTTATTTCTGAATGATCGAAAAACTATCAAAGAAATATCCGATCTTTATGAAATTTATACCCCAGTGTCTTAATGCTTTGAAAGTATTGCACACCAAATTTCAAGTCTCTTAACCCTTAAATGAGCAAACCGGAGCTAATAATCTCAGTCTATCGGTTAAAACACACTACAGTCCCTGCCACAGACTTTGCTGCGGCTTTTACCTTCCTTAGGGGTTATCCACCACAGTAATAAGCCTTTCTGAGTCCTTTTCTAAGCCACTGGACCCTCTCACGTGAAGCTGCATGCACTGCCTAGAGAAAGTAACTGCGCAACTGAGGCGCGAAAATGAGGCCTCCTCCCTCTGCATTCCAGAGTGAAGGGGCCTTTCTGACAAGATTAGGCGTCTAAACAACTGCCAGGCGCAAATAAACGTTCCCAAAAGTGTTTCAAAGTTTTCAAAACACTCCAAATGTCATATAAATATGATAAAAATTAATCGATTTAGCCCACAATAGTGTCAACCAGCATAGAGCCCAATTTATAAGCCTTAATTCTGTTACTGAGTCTAAGAAAATGGCTTACCTATCCCATAAGGGAAAACTGACAGTCTTCTAGCATTACTAGGTCTTGTTAGAAAAGAGACTGGTCATACCTGAAGCAGATAAGCCTGCAAACTGTTCCCCCCAACTGAAGTTCTCTGGTTTCAACAGTCCTGTGTGGGAACAGCAATGGATTTTAGTTACTGGTGCTAAAATCATACTCCTCTTTTAACAGAAATCTTCATCACTTTCTGTTGTAGAGTAAATAGTACAAACCGGCACTATTTTAAAATAACAAACTCTTGATAAAAGAAATAAAACTACAACTAACACCACATACTCTTTACCATCCCCGTGGAGATGCTACTTGTTCAGAGCGGCAAAGAGAATGACTGGGGGGCGGAGCCAGAGGGGGGGCTATATGGACAGCTTTTGCTGTGTGCTCTCTTTGCCATTTCCTGTAGGGAATGAGAATATCCCACAAGTAAGGATGAAGCCGTGGACCGGACACACCAATGTAGGAGAAATATGTATCTATACCTATATAGCTATATGAATAGACATATCTATCTATCTATCTATCTATCTATAGCTATAGATATTTATTGTATATACAGATATATATATATATATATATATATATATATATATATATATATATATATATATATATATATATATATATATATATAAATATAAATATCTATTTAAGAATAAAAAGAACATCGGAAATTTAAGTATTTCAATGGACTAACCTTTCCATTTTTGCTTTTAAATCTTAGCTGAGAGCTTACTCCCATTGAGTTCTATGGCATCCGTGACCTCAAGGGTGGTGGATTGAAAACTAGTTTATACCAAGACAGAAAAGGTACTCCAAGAGGCTAACTACCAACCCAAAGGAAGTGCAAGGGATCTATTTACAACCAGAAACACATCCCTGCATACTCCAGGAGGCTAACGAAAACCCAAGAGGCATCACATCTGGATACAAGGAGAAGATTCTACCATCTATATATACCCCCAGTGCGGCATACTTACCTCATTAGATTGAGGTAATATCTGGTAAGGGTATTATATACCATCTATTTACTGCATATCAACTTTATGTGAAGATTTACTACGGACTGTATACTTTCTAAAGACTCATATGAACATTGTTTCACAATTTATTCATTTTTTAGCATTATTTATTTTACTATATATTTTTTTATATTCTTTTAATTGTCATTATTCTTTAATCTATTATCCATTTCTTTCACTCATATTCCCATACACTACCCATATTTTAATGGATATATAGGCGCTGTATCAACCCTTGTATACATATATATATATACGTTGATTGGAGTAGCCGTGTTAGTCCAGAGATTTAGATATCAAATAACAAGTATTGCATTGAGCAATGATACTTTTTTATTGAACTAACTATACATTTATAAGATGACAAGCTTTCGGAAGAATGTCTTCCTTTTTCAAGTTTGAAGCAATATATATATATGTGTGTATGTGTATGTATATATGTATATAGATAGATAGATATATAGATGTGTGTGTAAATATGTATGTACAGTATGTTTGTATGTGTATTGTATATATATATATATATATATATATATATATATATATATATATATATATATATATATATATATATATATATATATATATACACTCACCGGCCACTTTATTAGGTACACCTGTTCAATTGCTTGGTAACACACATTGCTAATCAGTCAACCACATGGCAGCAACTTAATGCATTTAGGCATCTAGACGTGGTGAAGGCGACTTAAATTTCAAAACGTGCATCAGAATGGGGAAGAAAGGGGATTTAAGTGACTTTGAACGTGGCATGGTTGATGGTGCCAGACGGGCTGGTCTGAGTATTTAAAAAACTGCTGATCTACTGGGATTTTCACGCACAACAATCTCTACGGTTTACAGAGAATGGTCTGAAAAAGAGAAAATATCCAGTGAGCAGCACTTGTGTGGACGAAAATGCCTTGTTGATGTCAGAAGGGAATGGGCAGATGGGTTTGATATGATAGAATGGCAACAGTAACTCACACAACCACTCATTACAACCAAGGTATGCAGAATACCATTTCTAAACACACAACATGTTGAACCTTGAAGCAGTTGGGCTACAGTAGTAGAAGACCACACCGGGTGCCACTCCTGTCAGCTAAGAACAGGAAACTAAGGCTACAATTCGCACAGGCTCACCAAAATTGGACAATAGAAGATTGGAAAAACTTTGCCTGGTCTGATGAGTCTCAATTTCAGCTGCAACATTCAGATGGTAGGCTCAGAATTTGGCATAAACAACATGATGTGTAATGGTGTGCAGGATATTTTCTTGGCACACTTTGGGCCCCTTAGTACCAGTTGAGCATTGATTAAATGCTACGGCCTACCTGAGTATTGTTGCTGACCATGTCCATCCCTTTATGACTACAGTGTACCCATCTTCTGATGGCTACTTCCAGCAGGATAATGCAACATGTCACAAAGCTTAAATCATCTCAAACTGGTTTCTTTAACATGACAATGAGTTCACTGTACTCCAATGGTCTCCAGTCACCAGATCTCAATCCAATAGAGCACCTTTGAGATGTGGTGGAATGGGAGATTCACATCCTGGATGTGCAGCCGACAAATCTGCATACAGATATACAGATATATATATATATAAAAATATCTATTTAAGAATAAAAAGAACATAGGAAATTTAAGTATTTCAATTCAAAACACATTAAAACATATTAAAAATGAAAACCAATTCAGTAGTAGAAGACCACACCGGGTGCCACTCCTGTCAGCTAAGAACAGGAAACTAAGGCTACAATTCGCACAGGCTCACCGAAATTGGACAATAGAAGATTGGAAAAACTTTGCCTGGTCTGATGAGTCTCAATTTCAGCTGCAACATTCAGATAGTAGGCTCAGAATTTGGCATAAACAACATGATGTGTAATGGTGTGCAGGATATTTTCTTGGCACACTTTGGGCCCCTTAGTACCAATTGAGCATTGTTTAAATGCCACGGCCTACCTGAGCATTGTTGCTGACCATGTCCATTCCTTTATGACTACAGTGTACCCATCTTCTGATGGCTACTTCCAGCAGGATAATGCACCATGTTACAAAGCTTAAATCATCTCAAACTGGTTTCTATAACATGACAATGAGTTCACTGTACTCCAATGGTCTCCAGTCACCAGATCTCAATCCAATAGAGCACCTTTGAGATGTGGTGGAATGGGAGATTCACATCCTGGATGTACAGCTGACAAATCTGCAGCAATTGCGTGATGCTATCATGTCAATATGGACCAAAATGTCTGAGGAATGTTTCCAAAACCTTTTTGAATCTATGCCACGAAGAATTAAGGCAAAAGGGGGTTCAACCCGGTACTAGTAAGGTGTACCTAATAAAGTGGCTGGTGAGTGTAAATATATATATATATAGATCTTCCTTCTGATGCACCCTCACTACCCGTGTGGCTTGTACAGCTAATGCTGCTTTTTTAATATGGATCAATAAAGATGGAATTTTGTATATTTGAGCACCATGTCTTTGTACCTTTTGTTCATATGTGTGTGTATAGATATATAGATTTATATATATATATATATATATATATATATATATATATATATATATATATATATATATATATATATATATATATATATACACATATATACACATAAATACACATGTATACACACACATATAAATATATATACACACACACATTGGAGCCCTTCCCAGTCAAACACTTTTTTCCATATACCATATCCCTTTTTTAACCCTCTTAAAACCTTTTCAACAATATTAAAATTATATTTTTTAATAAAAAAGTATATATATGAGTAATAGTTTATTTTAATACATATTTGATGTGATTTATTTCAAGTCTCGCTAAATAGTCTAACGCCGTTTCGTCTTGCGCACAAACACAACCTATAACTTTTAACCTGTAATATGATTGCTATTTAGCGCGGATGCGATATCCATTGAAAGAATAGGTTGCGCTAGAGCGATGTTGGTAAATTAATTTACCATGGACTAGTAATATCAAGTTGCGTGCTAATGTTAGCGCAGTCCTGCAATAATGCTTATAGTGTCCAGCTCTTTCATTAGCACACCACTTGTAATCTGCCCAGAGTATGGTAGAAGAGTATCTAAAAGGTAAAAACTCTTAAGCACTCAATATGTAGTTTATGATTTAAAAGTTAATTGTATTCCTTATATCTACATATTATTATAACCTATGACAAAAATATGTTCTTAATTATAAAAATAGATTGATTAAAAGCAGAGACAGAAAATGAATAACGTATAATGAACATAGATTATTAAAAGAACAAGTACAGTATTTATGACCCTAAAAAATAACTTCAGTCTGTCCAAAAGGGAAAACCTTGGAGAAACATAGAAGGATAATGTTATTTTACATTTTATATCCATTATTCCTATTCTGTAAACTACAATAACTGCTTCATGGTGGTGTTTAGGTTATTCTGATTGGAATCATGTTTTCACCTTCGCTGATAAAAAAAAAAATCTCTATTATCTGTGCCACAACCTTGTAGTCACTGTCACCAATTATCTTACCAAAAATGTCAGTTAAAAGGGCATTCCGGTCAAAATTCAAATGCACATAGATGAATTGCATCTTTGAATAGAAATATTTGCAATATACATGTATTGGCAAAAATGCTTCTAGTAAAAGTTATCAATGCTTTGTGTTAACATTTTTCTCTGCACGTGCATGTGAAGCATAGCTAAATATCCTCAGTGCACCAGCATTTTAAATAATGCAGCTGCTCAAAGAGCAAGTGGGGATTGTATCATGTCCCAATTAACAAATATAGTCATTACCAGATGGTACAAGCACCTTACACTTTTCAAGCAAGTGCTGTGTTTAAAATGCTGGTGCACGGTGCATACTTAAATACACTTTTGAAACGACTATAGCTTTTATTAGAAGCATTGTTCCTAATACATGTATATTACAAAAATGCTTCTATTCAATACCTGAAATGCATCATGTGGATTCCAATTTTGACTGGAATGTCCTTTTAAGTATCCAATCTTTACATATTTTTTAATATGATTATGATTCTTTATTTATAAAGCTCCAACAAATTTCGCAACGCTGTCCATAGATACAAAAGATAATATTTTAATTGTCTTAATTGTGTCTATATTAGAGATTGTGTCAGTCTTGGATATTGTGGTATATTCCTAGTGAGTACTTTTCACATGGGTACATGATTGTTTGTAAAGGTTTCATGCATAATACCCATTTCAGTTGCCCGCACAAGATTTTGTTTGGCTAAGAAAAGATATTATCTTTTAGCTCCTCCTCCTATAAGAATTGTGTTTTAAGTATGCCTGTCCTGCTGTCTTTCCCCGAAAGGTAAAATAAAACTTTGCTCCCCTCAAAGTTTACATCATTAGTTTAGTTTAAAATTTTCAGGATCAAAAAGGCTTTTTTGGATATAACTTTAATAGCTTTATTGCTTGATTTTTAAAAAATTTTTTTTTTTTACATGATTAATAAAAATTAATCCTGTCTAAGTTACAAATTTTTTAAGTTTTTGATATGATACGATTTTTTATTTTAGGTTCAAAGACAGTAGGGAGTAAGTCATAATAGGCAGTCACCTTATTGTGCACAGGGAGTTTGTTAAGGTAAGATATCTAGTTACTTAAAGGGATAGTAAACACCAAAAATGTTGTTTAAAAAGATAGATAATCCCTTTATTTACTATCCCCAGTTTTGCATAACCAACAATGTTATAGAAATATACTTTTTACCTATGTAATTACTTTCACCTAGATTACGAGTTTTGCGGTAACAGGGGTGCGGTGTTAACGAGCAGTTTTCCCTCACCGCTCACCTGTAGACAAACGCTGGTATTACAGGTTCTTTTAAACCCGGCGTTAGCCGCAAGAAAGTGAGGGGAGAGCAAAATTTAGCTCCACATCTCACCTCAATATCAGCGCTGCTTACGGTAGCGGTGAGCTGGCAAAACGTGCTTGTGCAAGATTTCCACATAGGAATCAATGGGGCAGAGCCGGCTGAAAAAAAACACCTGCAAAAAAGCAGCGTTCAGCTCCTAACACAGCCCCATTGATTCCTATGGGGAAAGAAAAGTTATGTCTACACCTAACACCCTAACATGAACCCCAAGTCCAAACACCCCTAATCTTATACTTATTAACCCCTAATCTGCTGCCCCCGACATCGCCAACACCTACATTATATTATTAACCCCTAATCTGCCGCGCCGCCATCTACATTATCCCTATAAACCCCTAATCTGCTGCCCCAACATCGCCGACACCTACTTTTTATTTATTAACCCCTACTCTGCTGCCCCCAATGTCACCGCCACCTAACTACCCCTAATCTGTCGCCGCCAACATTGCCGCCACTATAATAAATTTATTAACCCCTAAATCTAAGTATAACCCTAACACCCCCCTAACTTAAATATAATTTAAATAAATCGAAATAAAATTACTATTATTAACTACAGGGAGTGCAGAATTATTAGGCAAATGAGTATTTTGACCACATCATCCTCTTTATGCATGTTGTCTTACTCCAAGCTGTATAGGCTCGAAAGCCTACTACCAATTAAGCATATTAGGTGATGTGCATCTCAGTAATGAGAAGGGGTGTGGTCTAATGACATCAACACCCTATATCAGGTGTGCATAATTATTAGGCAACTTCCTTTCCTTTGGCAAAATGGGTCAAAAGAAGGACTTGACAGGCTCAGAAAAGTCAAAAATAGTGAGATATCTTGCAGAGGGATGCAGCACTCTTAAAATTGCAAAGCTTCTGAAGCGTGATCATCGAACAATCAAGCGTTTCATTCAAAATAGTCAACAGGGTCGCAAGAAGCAAGTGGAAAAACCAAGGCGCAAAATAACTGCCCATGAACTGAGAAAAGTCAAGCGTGCAGCTGCCAAGATGCCACTTGCCACCAGTTTGGCCATATTTCAGAGCTGCAACATCACTGGAGTGCCCAAAAGCACAAGGTGTGCAATACTCAGAGACATGGCCAAGGTAAGAAAGGCTGAAAGACGACCACCACTGAACAAGACACACAAGCTGAAACGTCAAGACTGGGCCAAGAAATATCTCAAGACTGATTTTCCTAAGGTTTTATGGACTGATGAAATGAGAGTGAGTCTTGATGGGCCAGATGGATGGGCCCGTGGCTGGATTGGTAAAGGGCAGAGAGCTCCAGTCCGACTCAGACACCAGCAAGGTGGAGGTGGAGTACTGGTTTGGGCTGGTATCATCAAAGATGAGCTTGTGGGGCCTTTTCGGGTTGAGGATGGAGTCAAGCTCAACTCCCAGTCCTACTGCCAGTTTCTGGAAGACACCTTCTTCAAGCAGTGGTACAGGAAGAAGTCTGCATCCTTCAAGAAAAACATGATTTTCATGCAGGACAATGCTCCATCACACGCGTCCAAGTACTCCACAGCGTGGCTGGCAAGAAAGGGTATAAAAGAAGAAAATCTAATGACATGGCCTCCTTGTTCACCTGATCTGAATCCCATTGAGAACCTGTGGTCCATCATCAAATGTGAGATTTACAAGGAGGGAAAACAGTACACCTCTCTGAACAGTGTCTGGGAGGCTGTGGTTGCTGCTGCACGCAATGTTGATGGTGAACAGATCAAAACACTGACAGAATTCATGGATGGCAGGCTTTTGAGTGTCCTTGCAAAGAAAGGTGGCTATATTGGTCACTGATTTGTTTTTGTTTTGTTTTTAAATGTCAGAAATGTATATTTGTGAATGTTGAGATGTTATATTGGTTTCACTGGAAAAAATAAATAATTAAAATGGGTATATATTTGTTTTTTGTTAAGTTGCCTAATAATTATGCACAGTAATAGTCACCTGCACACACAGATATCCCCCTAAAATAGCTAAAACTAAAAACAAACTAAAAACTACTTCCAAAACTATTCAGCTTTGATATTAATGAGTTTTTTGGGTTCATTGAGAACATGGTTGTTGTTCAATAATAAAATTAATCCTCAAAAATACAACTTGCCTAATAATTCTGCACTCCCTGTAAATTATTCCTATTTAAAACTAAATACTTACCTATAAAATAAACCCTAAGCTAGCTACAATATAACAAATAGTTACATTTTAGCTAGCTTACGGTTTATTTTTATTTTACAGGCAAATTTGTATTTATTTTAACTAGGTGCAATAGTTATTAAATAGTTATTAACTATTTAATAACTACCTAGTTAAAATAGGTACAAATTTACCTGTAAAATAAACCCTAACCTAAGTTACAATTACACCTAACACTACACTATAATTAAATTAATTACCTAAACTAACTACAATTAATTATAATTAAATAAAATAAACTAAAGTATGAAAAAAACACTAAATTACAGAAAATAATAAAATAATTAAAAAAAATTTAAACTAATTGCACCTAATCTAATCCCCCTAATAAAATAAAAAAGCCCCCCAAAATAAAAAAAACCCTACCCTACACTAAATTACAAATAGCCCTTAAAAGGGCATTTTGTGGGGCATTGCCCCAAAGTAATCAGCTCTTTTACCTGTAAAAATAAAGACAATACCCCCCAACATTACAACCCACCACCCACACACCCAACCCTACTCTAAAACCCACCCAATCCCCCCTTAATAAAACCTAACACTAACCCCTTGAAGATTACCCTACCTTGAGACGTCTTCACCCAACCGGGCAGAAGTGGTCCTCCAGACGGCCAGAAGTCTTAATCCGATCCGGGCAGAAGAGGAACTCCAGACGGGTAGAAGTCTTCATCCAGGCAGCATCTTCTATCTTCATCCATCCGGAGCGAAGTGGGTCCATATTCAAGACATTCGACGCAGAGCATCCTCTTCCATCTGACTACTAACACTAAATGACGATACCTTTAAATGACGTCATCCAAGATGGCGTCCCTTCAATTCCGATTGGCTGATAGAATTCTATCAGCCAATCGGAATTAAGGTAGAAAAAATCCAATCAGCCAATAGGATTGAGCTTGCATTCTATAAGCTGATTGGAACAGCCAATAGAATGCAAGCTCAATCCTATTGGCTGATTGGATCAGCCAATAGGATTATTTCTACCTTAATTCTGATTGGCTGATCGGAATTCGAGGGATGCCATCTTGGATGACGTCATTTAAAGGAACCGTCATTCGTCGTCTAGTCATCAGGCAAAGAGGATGTTCCGCGTCGGAGGTCTTCAAGATGGTGCCGCTCCGCTCCGGAAGGATGAAGAAAGAAGATGCCATTTGGATGAAGATTTCTTCCGGTCTGGATGTCCTCTTCTGCCATTTGGATGAAGACTTCGGACCCTCTGGAGGACCTCTTCTTGCTGGATTGGATGAAGAGTTTGGCCCGGCTGGGTGAAGACGGCTCAAGTTAGGGTGATCTTCAGGGGGTTAGTGTTAGGTTTTTTAAGGGGGGATTGGGTGGGTTTTAGAGTAGGGGTAAGTGGGTGGTGGGTTGTAATGTTGGGGGGTATTGTATTTCTTTTTTTTACAGGTAAAAAAGCTGATTACTTTGGGGCAATGCCCCGCAAAAAGCCCTTTTAAGGGCTGGTAAAAGAGCTGATTACTTTGGGGCTATTTGTAATTTAGTATAGGGTAGGGAATTTTATTATTTTGGGGGCTTTTTTATTTTATTAGGGGGATTAGATTAGGTGTAATTAGTTTAAAATATTGTAATTTCTTTTTTATTTTCTGTAATTTAGTGTGTTTTTTTTTCGTAATTTAGTTTAATTTAATTGTAGGTAGTTTAGGTAATTAATTTAATTATAGAGTAGTGTTAGGTGTAATTGTAACTTAGGTTAGGATTTATTTTACAGGTATATTTGTATTTATTTTATCTAGGTATTTATTAAATAGTTAATAACTATTTAATAACTACTGTATTGTGCCTAGTTAAAATAAATACAAAGTTGCCTGTAAAATAAAAATAAATCCTAAAATAGCTACAATGTAATTATTAGTTATATTGTAGCTATATTAGGGTTTATTTTACAGGTAAGTATTTAGTTTTAAATAGGAATAATGTATTTAATTATAGTAATTTTATTTAGATTTATTAAAAATAGATTTAAGTTGGGGGTGTTAGGGTTAAACTTAGGTTTAGGGGTTAATACATTTATTATAGTAGCGGCGACATTGGGGTCGGCAGATTAGGGGTTAATAATTGTAGGTAGGTGTCGGTGATGTTGGGGTGAGGCAGATTAGGGGTTAATAAATATAATGTAGGTGTCGGCAATGTTAGGGGCAGCAGATTAGGGGTTCATAGCTATAATGTAGGTGGCGGCGGTGTCTGGAGCGGCAGGTTAGGGGTTAATAATATAATGCAGGTGGAGAGGATGTCAGGGGCGGCAGATTAGGGGTTAATAAGTGTAAGGTTAGGGGTGTTTACACTCGGGTTCATGTTAGGGTGTTAGGTGTAGACTTCGAAAGTATTTCCCCATAGGAAACAATGGGGCTGCGTTAGGAGCTGAACGCTGCTTTTTTGCAGGTGTTAGGTTTTTTTCAGCCAGCTCAGCCCCATTGTTTCCTATGGGGAAATCGTGCACGAGCACATTTCAGCCAGCTTACTGCTACCGTAAGCAACGCTGGTATTACAGGGAGAAGTGGCGCTAAATTTGCTCAACGCAGCCATTCAGAAAACTTGTAATACCAGCGTTGTTTAAAGTGTGCGCTGGAAAAAAAAGGCTCATTAGCAATGCAAGTTTTTACAGACAAAACTTGTAATCTAGCCGTAAGTTTTAGAAATGTTTTTTTTTATATTCGCTACATGCTCACAAAACCTCTTAGATAAGTGTCTTTTTGTGTGACCTATATACTGTAGGCCACACCCACATTGTAATAAATAAACTACATAGATACGGTTATCGGTATTATTGCGTAATTTGATGAGCAAATTGATTGAATAATTTATGCACCACATGACGATTGACAGAATTTCGGTATTATTGCGTCATGTGACAAGCACAATGTTGTGTATAAAATAATATATATAGAATTAGATCATCCAGATGAATTCACCAGCTGTTAAAATGCAGGTGTATTCTTTGTGCAATTAAGTAAATTAATTATGCACAACACATGAGTAGTTAGCTATGGTTGGAATCATAACTCTGATTTTCTGTGTTTGGATGGCAATGTTGTGGGGGCTTAAAAGGTCAGTGATTATTGTGTTTTTGGAATACCATATTAAAGAAAAATGTGATTTATTAACATTGACAAATATAACTTAGAAACAGAATGCAATGTAGAACATTATGACATGCAATCATTTGTGCAACTGTTTTAAATGTCTTGCTATCCTTTGTGTCATTGAGAATGCAATATTATTATTTAAATGTATTTTACATGTACTTAGTATGCAACAGTTTTGATTGTCTTGCTATCCTTATTTGGAAAATATTTGACAATTAAATAGAGGAATAATGTGGTGTATTAACATTGGAAAACATGACATAGGAAGAGAATGCAATGTAGAACATAATTAAATGTCTTGCTATCGTTTGTGGGATAGAGAATGCCATTTTAAAGTCATTTCAATGTATTTTGCATGCACAAAGGAAAACAGTGGCATACATTGAAATTACTTTAAAATGGCATTCTACTTCCCACAAAGGATAACAAGAGAATGAAAACAGTGCTAATATGTTATACCTAAAAAAATATAATTACTGACCTTTTAAGCCTCCACGACGCTGCCTTCCAAACACAGAAAATCAGAGTTCAGAATTCATCCATAGCTAAATACTCATGTGTTGTGCATAAGTAATTTAGTGAATTGCACAAACAATACACCTGCATTTATTACAGCTTGTAACCCTGCACAAAGTCGAATGCCATTTTAAAATCATTTCAATGTATTTTGCATGCCACTGTTTTCATTCTCTTGCTATCCTTTGTGTGAAGTTGAATGCCATTTTAAAATCATTTCAATGTATTTTGCATGCCACTGTTTTCATTCTCTTGCTATCCTTTGTTTGAAGTCGAATGCCATTTTAAAATAATTTCAATGTATTTTGGGGTCGGCAGATTAGGGGTTAATAATTGTAGGTAGGTGTCGGCGACGTTGGGGGGAGGCAGATTAGGGGTTAATAAATATAATGTAGGTGTCGGCAATGTTAGGGGCAGCAGATTAGGGGTTCATAGCTATAATGTAGGTGGCGGCGGTGTCTGGAGCGGCAGGTTAGGGGTTAATAATATAATGCAGGTGGCGAGGATGTCGGGGGCGGCAGATTAGGGGTTAATAAGTGTAAGGTTAGGGGTGTTTACACTCGGGTTCATGTTAGGGTGTTAGGTGTAGACTTCGAAAGTATTTCCCCATAAGAAACAATGGGGCTGCGTTAGGAGCTGAACACTGCTTTTTTGCAGGTGTTAGGTTTTTTTCAGCCAGCTCAGCCCCATTGTTTCCTATGGGGAAATCGTGCACAAGCACGTTTCAGCCAGCTTACCGCTACCGTAAGCAATGCTGGTATTACAGGGAGAAGTGGCGCTAAATTTGCTCAACGCTCACTTTTCTGAGGCTAACACAGCCATTCAGAAAACTTGTAATACCAGCGTTGTTTAAAGTGTGCGCTGGAAAAAAAAGGCTCATTAGCAACGCAAGTTTTTACAGACAAAACTTGTAATCTAGCCGTAAGTTTTAGAAATGTTTTTTTTTATATTCGCTACATGCTCACAAAACCTCTTAGATAAGTGTCTTTTTGTGTGACCTACATACTGTAGGCCACACCCACATTGTAATAAATAAACTACATAGATACGGTTATCGGTATTATTGCGTAATTTGATGAGCAAATTGATTGAATAATTTATGCACCACATGACGATTGACAGAATTTCAGTATTATTGCGTCATGTGACAAGCACAATGTTGTGTATAAAATAATATATATAGAATTAGATCATCCAGATGAGTTCACCAGCTGTTAAAATGCAGGTGTATTCTTTGTGCAATTAAGTAAATTAATTATGCACAACACATGAGTAGTTAGCTATGGTTGGAATCATAACTCTGATTTTCTGTGTTTGGATGGCAATGTTGTGGGGGCTTAAAAGGTCAGTGATTATTGTGTTTTTGGAATACCATATTAAAGAAAAATGTGATGTATTAACATTGACAAATATAACTTAGAAACAGAATGCAATGTAGAACATTATGACATGCAATCATTTGTGCAACTGTTTTAAATGTCTTGCTATCCTTTGTGTCATTGAGAATGCAATATTATTATTTAAATGTATTTTACATGTACTTAGTATGCAACAGTTTTGATTGTCTTGCTATCCTTATTTGGAAAATATTTGACAATTAAATAGAGGAATAATGTGGTGTATTAACATTGGAAAACATGACATAGGAAGAGAATGCAATGTAGAACATAATTAAATGTCTTGCTATCGTTTGTGGGATAGAGAATGCCATTTTAAAGTCATTTCAATGTATTTTGCATGCACAAAGGAAAACAGTGGCATACATTGAAATTACTTTAAAATGGCATTCTACTTCCCACAAAGGATAACAAGAGAATGAAAACAGTGCTAATATGTTATACCTAAAAAAATATAATTACTGACCTTTTAAGCCTCCACGACGCTGCCTTCCAAACACAGAAAATCAGAGTTCAGATTTCATCCATAGCTAAATACTCGTGTTGTGCATAAGTAATTTAGTGAATTGCACAAACAATACACCTGCATTTATTACAGCGTGTAACCCTGCACAAAGTCGAATGCCATTTTAAAATCATTTCAATGTATTTTGCATGCCACTGTTTTCATTCTCTTGCTATCCTTTGTGTGAAGTTGAATGCCATTTTAAAGTCATTTCAATGTATTTTGCATGCCACTGTTTTCATTCTCTTGCTATCCTTTGTGTGAAGTCGAATGCCATTTTAAAATCATTTCAATGTATTTTGCATGCCACTGTTTTCATTCTCTTGCTATCCTTTGTTTTAAAATATTTGCAGAGTGAATTGAAGAATAATGTAGAGTATCACCATTGCAAAATATGACAGAAAGGGAATGCTATTTAATAACTTTGTGTTGGTGACATTTGTCTTTGCGTCTAGAAAACATTAAACATGGTGCAAATAGATTTAAAATAAATAAATAAATGAAGTTAGCTACGACAAGTTTGGGGCAAAACTTGTGGGCTTTATCAAGATCTTGATAAAGCCCACAGGTGGGCGAAACGCGTCGATTGCCTTTGTGACTTTGTAGCAGCACACCAAGAGTGACTAACATCACCATATGTCTATTATCCATATTATCCATATTGTCATTTAACCTGGGTTAACCTCTCTGCTATAACTCCTTCAACCTTACAGCGTGGATGAATTTAAATATCCCACTGTACTCATAGTCTAAGTGCACAGCACAGGGCTGGAATATTGAAAGAACTGTTACAATTCACAACTTTTCTACAGCTGATATCAGTACGCTGCTATTTTTCTATATAGGAGACGAACGGACGAGGCGTGATGTCAGACGCCGTCCCAACGCGTGTGTGGTCTGTGTTTGCAGCTCGGGAGAGACTGCCTTGGATTTCGTAGCGGTCCCTGGTGTGACCGAGGACAGAAGAGGTGGTAAAGTAAAGCGCTGTAACTACAGTGATTGTATATCTATCGAACTAATTTATGAACCAATTCCTTGGTGGACAGTATATCTATTGTTAATTTCTTATAAGTTGGAAAGTTCCACGCCATCTCTATCTCTCACTATACTTGGGAAACAGAATAATTGGATCCATTTGAAACCGATATATCCATATGGGCCATACTTATATCTAAGCTTTCTAAATAACTTGAATTGTTTTTTATTTGCATCAATTTGTTCTCATTTTTCTTTTTCTTTATATACCTACTTTTTAATGCATTAATTAACAGACCGTATATGAATTTTATTTTGAATAAGTTTCTCTTTTTTTATATTTATTTGAATACTGAACATATAGAGTTTTAAATATAGGGAGACGTCCCTGTTTAGATTGTTTAATTTTTAGGATGTTTATTTGTTTTGAAATAAATGTTTTTATTATACGATACATTTGGTGTTTGATACCTTTAGCCCGTGGTGCCCTCTTTATCTGTAAGCCCTAAAAAACTTTACACACTGTTTATGTGTTTTCCGACTCCCATTGAGTTCTAGGGCATCCGCAACCGGAAGAATGACGGATTGAAAACTAGGTGTGCTGAGTCGAAAAAGACGCAAGCGTAACTTTAGAATTTTTTATAACTTTGTGAGAGCTTCAAATAGTGTCGGTTAGGAGGGCGAATGAACACAATTCCGCTCAAATACCACGGGTTTTAAACTCACATCAATATGTGTCGGATTGAGATCGCGGGATCATATGTTACGTCACAAATTTCAACATTTGCCGATGTTGACGCTTTGATAACTACGGCGGAATTCCGGCATATTTTCAGTTGACACTTTTAGTAAATGCTATAGGGAATATAATAATCATATGGAAAGAACAAGAGAGAAATTACTGCCGAGGACATGAAATATATAATATAAATTGACATTATTAAAATTATACACATCTATAGACATGATATCATGCTGAGACCTATTTTATAGTGTGACCCAAATAAAAATTTAGGTAAGCTCCATGCCAGACAGTATTAACCATATCTAAACCATATCTAAACATAAATTAAAATGCTAATGGTCCAGGGTTATAGAATAAAAAGTTTAAAAAGTAATATATATAACATCAATAACCACACTGAATTAGCAGGCACTGATTTTTATGTTATAAAGTTCATTTCTGATCAGCCCCTTGCTTCTGCATTATTGTCTCAACAAAAAATTACTGCAACAGAGCTCTGATTAACTGTTATGCAAGTCAAAAAAGTGTCACAAAACACATCAAAAATTAATTTTAAAGTACAGTTACTCTCATAATAACATTATCTAATAAAAAAAATTTACAAAAAATTGCAATAAAAATTTATAAGGGCTCAAAGATATAAGGTCTAAGATGTTAAAAAACAAAAAGGACTGCAATGGTAATTAACATAGAGATACATACACATGTCTAAATATGCATATTATGTATGTATATATGTATACATATATATATATATATATATATATATATATATATATATATATATATACACACACACATATATATATATATATATATATATATATATATATATATATATATATATATATATATATATATATATATATATATATATATATATATATATATATATATATATATATATATATATATATAGGTTTAAATGTGTATGCATATGTATTTATGTGTTTATATGTGTATTATGTATGAACTGTAAATATTTCACATAGGGAAATATGTTCTATGTATTTAAAATAGATATTACTATATATATATATATATATATATATATATATATATATATAGTATAAATATATATTTGTGAAAAAATCCAAGATATATATTTAAAAATCACTTTAATAATAAATAGAACATATTCTGCTATGTGCATTGGATTTTGAAATATGCAATATTATATTCTTATGTTGCACTTTTAAATAACTGAGATCATGTTTAGTCTATTGGTTACTGCAACTTTACGAATGCGAGAGCACAAACTTTTTACTTTCAACAAGCACAAATTGAGTAGCTATTTTAACGTGCGCAAACTCCCTCTCCACTCTTCAGCAATCGCTAAGGAAGATAGTCGACATAGCTCCAATCTCTCGGCTTATCATTTTAGTGTAAATTGTAATCAAATGTAAAATGTACATCATATAATCTGTTCATCTGATCTTGCAAGATATCACTGCCAGTGGATGCCAGGCATCCCTACATATGCACATTTCAATCAGTAGTTATGTCATATGATCATAATTAGTTGAACAGTAGAATGTGTTTAAAACTTATAGGTTAATAAATAAATAGTTAAAATCAGCTCTAGAGTGGAAATACACTACTTCTGTGGAGAACAACCACTCAACCAATGAGGCATAGCATATGTATCTAACCACTAATCAACATTGCCAATCTAGATCTAACTTTAACTATTAGCTTAGGGTCTATACAGATAGTCAGTTCAAGCAATAGCCCAATAATAAAATGATTTTCCGTATTAGAGCAGGGATAGCCAACTAGCGGCCTTTGAGCCACATGCAATCCCAGAAAAAAGTGGCAATAAAATGTTCTATTCTGGTGGTTAGGCAAACAAGGTGGTCACATCTTAAAAGAACCATCTATAGGGAAGAACAGCAGATAGATATTATGCTGAACTAAATCTCACTAAACCTGTGCCACTGGACATTTTTAGGAAATATAATTTGTATCCATGGCTTCATGTGTTAGGAAGTTGTCTAAGACTGTATTAGAACATTTTATTATTGCTAATTTATTCCCCTTAAACAGCAAACTAAAATTATCATTTGAACCTAAGTCAGTAAGGCCTAGATTTGGAGTTTGGCGGTAGAAGGGCTGTTAACGCTCCGCGGGCTTTTTTCTGGCCGCACCATAAAATTAACTCTGGTATCGAGAGTTCAATAAAATGCTGCGTTAGGCTCCAAAAAAGGAGCGTAGAGCATTTTTACCGCAAATGCAACTCTCGATACCAGAGTTGCTTACGGACGCGGCCAGCCTCAAAAACGTGCTCGTGCACGATTCTCCCATAGGAAACAATGGGGCTGTTTGAGCTGAAAAAAAACCTAACACCTGCAAAAAAGCAGCGTTCAGCTCCTAACGCAGCCCCATTGTTTCCTATGGGGAAACACTTCCTACGTCTGCACCTAACACTCTAACATGAACCCCGAGTATAAACACCCCTAACCTTACACTTATTAACCCCTAATCTGCCACCCCCGCTATTGCTGACCCCTGCATATTATTATTAACCCCTAATCTTCCGCTCCGTACACCGCCGCAACCTACGTTATCCCTATGTACCCCTAATCTGCTGCCCCTAACACCGCCGACCCCTATATTATATTTATTAACCCCTAATCTGCCCCCCTCAACGTCGCCGACACCTGCCTACACTTATTAACCCCTAATCTGCCGAGCGGACCGCACCGCTACTATAATAAAGTTATTAACCCCTAACCCGCCTCACTAACCCTATCATAAATAGTATTAACCCCTAATCTGCCCTCCCTAACATCGCCGACACCTAACTTCAATTAT
Organism: Bombina bombina; assembly: GCF_027579735.1. Taxonomy (NCBI): domain Eukaryota; kingdom Metazoa; phylum Chordata; class Amphibia; order Anura; family Bombinatoridae; genus Bombina; species Bombina bombina. The sequence goes on along the minus strand of NC_069499.1, from coordinate 313,158,888 downwards.
TAACCCCTAATCTGCCGACCGGACCTCACCGCTATTCTAATAAATGTATTAACCCCTAAAGCTAAGTCTAACACTAACACTAACACCCCCCTAACTTAAATATAATTTACATCTAACGAAATAAATTAACTCTTATTAAATAACTTATTCCTATTTAAAGCTAAATACTTACCTGTAAAATAAATCCTAATATAGCTACAATATAAATTATAATTATATTATAGCTATTTTAGGATTAATTTTTATTTTACAGGCAACTTTGTAATTATTTTAACCAGGTACAATAGCTATTAAATAGTTAAGAACTATTTAATAGTTACCTAGTTAAAATAATAACAAATTTACCTGTAAAATAAATCCTAACCTAAGTTATAATTAAACCTAACACTACCCTATCAATAAATTAATTAAATAAACTACCTACAATTACCTACAATTAACCTAACACTACACTATCAATAAATAAATTAAATACAATTGCTACAAATAACTACAATTACATAAACTAACTAAAGTACAAAAAATAAAAAAGAACTAAGTTACAAAAAATAAAAAAATATTTACAAACATAAGAAAAATATTGCAACAATTTTAAACTAATTACACCTACTCTAAGCCCCCTAATAAAATAACAAAGACCCCCAAAATAAAAAATTCCCTACCCTATTCTAAATTAATAAATGTAAAAGCTCTTTTACCTTACCAGCCCTGAACAGGGCCCTTTGCGGGGCATGCCCCAAGAAAATCAGCTCTTTTGCCTGTAAAAAAGAAACATACAATACCCCCCCAACATTACAACCCACCACCCACATACCCCTAATCTAACCCAAACCCCCCTTAAATAAACCTAACACTAAGCCCCTGAAGATCTTCCTACCTTGTCTTCACCATCCAGGTATCACCGATCTGTCCTGGCATCCGGTGCTGAAGAGGTCCAGAAGAGGCTCCAAAGTCTTCCTCCTATCCGGCAAGAAGAGGACATCCGGACCGGCAAACATCTTCTCCAAGCGGCATCTTCGATCTTCTTCCATCCGGTGCGGAGCGGGTCCATCTTGAAGCAGCTGACGCGGATCCATCCTCTTCTTCCGTTGTCTCCCGACGAATGACGGTTCCTTTAAGGGATGTCATCCAAGATGGCGTCCCTTGAATTCCGATTGGCTGATAGGATTCTATCAGCCAATCGGAATTAAGGTAGGAATATTCTGATTGGCTGATGGAATCAGACAATCAGAATCAAGTTCAATCCGATTGGCTGATCCAATCAGCCAATCAGATTGAGCTCACATTCTATTGGCTGTTCCGATCAGCCAATAGAATGCGAGCTCAATCTGATTGGCTGATTGGATCAGCCAATAGGATTGAACTTGATTCTGATTGGCTGATTCCATCAGCCAATCAGAATATTCCTACCTTAATTCCGATTGGCTGATAGAATCCTATCAGCCAATCGGAATTCGAGGGACGCCATCTTGGATGGCGTCCCTTAAAGGAACCGTCATTCGTCGGGAGACAACGGAAGAAGAGGATGGATCCGCGTCGGCTGCTTCAAGATGGACCCGCTCCGCACCGGATGCAAGAAGATCGAAGATGCCGCTTGGAGAAGATGTTTGCCGGTCCAGATGTCCTCTTCTTGCCGGATAGGAGGAAGACTTTGGAGCCTCTTCTGGACCTCTTCAGCACCGGATGCCAGGACGGATCGGTGATACCTGGATGGTGAAGACAAGGTAGGAAGATCTTCAGGGGCTTAGTGTTAGGTTTATTTAAGGGGGGTTTGGGTTAGATTAGGGGTATGTGGGTGGTGGGTTGTAATGTTGGGGGGGGGGTATTGTATGTTTTTTTTTACAGGCAAAAGAGCTGATTTTCTTGGGGCATGCCCCGCAAAGGGCCCTGTTCAGGGCTGGTAAGGTAAAAGAGCTTTTACATTTATTAATTTAGAATAGGGTAGGGAATTTTTTTATTTTGGGGGTCTTTGTTATTTTATTAGGGGGCTTAGAGTAGGTGTAATTAGTTTAAAATTGTTGCAATATTTTTCTTATGTTTGTAAATATTTTTTTATTTTTTGTAACTTAGTTCTTTTTTATTTTTTGTACTTTAGTTAGTTTATGTAATTGTAGTTATTTGTAGCAATTGTATTTAATTTATTTATTGATAGTGTAGTGTTAGGTTAATTGTAGGTAATTGTAGGTAGTTTATTTAATTAATTTATTGATAGGGTAGTGTTAGGTTTAATTATAACTTAGGTTAGGATTTATTTTACAGGTAAATTTGTTATTATTTTAACTAGGTAACTATTAAATAGTTCTTAACTATTTAATAGCTATTGTACCTGGTTAAAATAATTACAAAGTTGCCTGTAAAATAAAAATTAATCCTAAAATAGCAATAATATAATTATAATTTATATTGTAGCTATATTAGGATTTATTTTACAGGTAAGTATTTAGCTTTAAATAGGAATAAGTTATTTAATAAGAGTTAATTTATTTTGTTAGATGTAAATTATATTTAAGTTAGGGGGGTGTTAGTGTTAGTGTTAGACTTAGCTTTAGGGGTTAATACATTTATTAGAATAGCGGTGAGGTCCGGTCGGCAGATTAGGGGTTAATAATTGAAGTTAGGTGTCAGCGATGTTAGGGAGGGCAGATTAGGGGTTAATACTATTTATGATAGGGTTAGTGAGGCGGGTTAGGGGTTAAAACTTTATTATAGTAGCGGTGCGGTCCGCTCGGCAGATTAGGGGTTAATAAGTGTAGGCAGGTGTCGGCGACGTTGAGGGGGGCAGATTAGGGGTTAATAAATATAATATAGGGGTCGGCGGTGTTAGGGGCAGCAGATTAGGGGTACATAAGGATAACGTAGGTGGCGGCGCTTTGCGGTCGGCAGATTAGGGGTTAATTTTTGTAAGTAGCTGGCGGCGACGTTGTGGGGGGCAGGTTAGGGGTTAATAAATGTAATACAGGGGTCGGCGGGGTTAGGGGCAGCAGATTAGGGGTACATAAGTATAACGTAGGTGGCGGTCGGCAGATTAGGGGTTAAAAAATTTTAATCGAGTGGCGGCGATGTGGGGGGACCTCGGTTTAGGGGTACATAGGTAGTTTATGGGTGTTAGTGTACTTTAGGGTACAGTAGTTAAGAGCTTTATGAACCGGCGTTAGCCCAGAAAGCTCTTAACTCCTGCTTTTTTCAGGCGGCTGGAGTTTTGTCGTTAGAGCTCTAACGCTCACTTCAGAAACGACTCTAAATACCAGCGTTAGAAAGATCCCATTGAAAAGATAGGATACGCAATTGACGTAAGGGGATCTGCGGTATGGAAAAGTCGCGGCTGAAAAGTGAGCGTTAGACCCTTTAATCACTGACTCCAAATACCGGCGGTAGCCTAAAACCAGCGTTAGAAGCCTCTAACGCTGGTTTTCACGGCTACCGCCAAACTCTAAATCTAGCCGTAAGTGTGCATACATATCTGAGGCAAGTTCAGTGTTAGAATTCTCAATAAGAAAAATAAATAAACACAATATATAAAATTGGTTCATCACAACAGGTCCTGTCTCTCAGTTTTTTTCTATTTGAAGCATGACATGAGCAGTTTTTTGTATCCACTAATTAAAAAGAAATCAGATTCATACCTTATAAAAGGGAAAATTTGCATTGGCTCATTTTAGGTTACTGCACAAAGTTCATTATAGTTAATTAAACTAAAAAAATAAAAAGTACCCATGGATGAAAGTTCATTAAATAGGTATAGACCGACAGAGAGCATGAATGCTAATTGAGCTTTAATGCTTTGAAAAAAAATATACAAACTGTGATGCAGTGTTATCCTTCTGAATGCAAACATAAAAAGTCCCATCAGAGGAAAGTAAGCACTCAGATAAAAATTGCTTCTATGTAATATGATGCCCAATTCCTTGCTTTTTAATTCTAGGATGAAGATAGTTTTGACTAGAATGCCAATTAATAATACTGCAAATCCCTGTAGACAAAAGAGAGGTTTGGCTTTCTCAGTTTGCATCCTGAAAACAGCTAGAGACAAGAGCCTCTATCAGAGAAGAAAAGGAAAATAGAGAATTTATCTGTTTGGAAAAGGTGGAAAATGCTGGCAGTAGGTAAAGAAATTGTAATTTTATGAAAAGAGTGTAGATCAGATTAAAAAGAATGTTTTTGCTCTGTCTAATGCAATGATACAATAATTCAGTAATTCATTAAACTTGTGTTTAACAAATATCAGCTGTGCAAATAATGTCAATCATTCAAAATGTGCACATTTCTATTATTTATTTTAAATATAGAGGGTACACATGGTTTTCTATTTTACTTATTTATTTACTTATTTATTTATTCTGCACTACAAAAAAAAGTCAGATACTTTTCATTAAGATGCATCCAATTATTTTATTTTGCATGGATTTCAACATCATTTTTGGATTTCACTAATACAGATTTGCTGTCTTGAAAAAAACAGTTGTTGTGTATAGTTGGTTTTATGTATTTATTTATGTTTAGTTTTGGGCATAGCTTATGCCACCATTTTCTTTTTTTCTAATTAAAAAAATAGCTCAAATAGTTTTAAACCATGAAACATGTACACAAATAAAAAATAATCATAATAATTTTGGATTGGAAATGAAAAAAATGTTTTTGCAAAATTATATGAAATTGCAAATGACATATTGAATTATTATCATTAATTGTAATGGTTCCAGATGAAGCTAGTGTCTGTCCAGGTAAGGACCCAGTGGCTAAATAGTTGCTTAATAAACACTGTAACCCTGAATAAGACCCAAGAGTCTACTACCAATGTGAAGGAAAAATCCAAAGTCTTGGTCCAGACATGCAGGAGGTCGACATTTTGCAGAAGTTAGTTAAAAAAAACGTGATTCAAAAGCTCAGGTCAATATCAGGCAGAGGTCAGAAATGAGCAGGCTGAAGAAGTACAAAAGCATGGTCTAAGTAGAAAGGTAAAAGAACAAGGCAAAGGCTCACTAAAAATAACACTTGGAAAAACTTTCTAAACAACAGAAAATAATATAGCTACCACTGCGTCAATAGTGACAAAACATGAGAAGAATGAGACTGTGAAAAATGACATATCGTGAGCACGCCAAAAATGATGTAAAGAAAATAGCAACATGCCAGGGCATGACAGAAAAAAAGAATTAGTGAACCCTTTATAAATACATTTAAGGAATTGTTTTTAATACCCATGAAGAGTCAAGTGGAGAATTAGGGCAAGTAGTTGGGTGGCTTAGTCTGAGTCTTGATCTAGGATCGGTTGGGAAGATACAAGGAATCTCCATGAGCAATGAAGAACCAAGAGAGCAGAATCAAGAAATGGTCCCAACTAAACCTGAAGTCCATATAGGCAGCCTATTTTCAGAGGTGAAGGCTATTTCAGAGGAAGGCAGAGATAAAGGAGCAACACATGATAGTTGTCAGGATCCTTACCAGGTTCTGGGGACTCAAACTTGCTGGACAGCAAGGATGCTGCTTTCCATCTCGGTGTCTCTCCACGTGAGAGGCCGATACCTGCCTGCTTCGACTGCATTTGCAGTCTGCCCTGGTGCGGCAACGTGTTGCTGATATTTAAAGGGCAAAAGCACTGATTACATGAACTCCCACCTGGAGGACTCAGGTGTTGGAGTCCCTATAACAATCCAGCAAAACTTTCAATGCCTATTCAGTCTTTCCCTTTCTGGCTCCTGAAACCAAGCATCTCTGCTGTGATACCTGTGTATGCTTAGATTTCTCCTGAAGCCAAGCATCTTTGCTGTGATACCTATGTATGCTGACATTGCTCCTGAAGCCAAGCATATCTGCTGTGATACCTGTGTATGCTTAACTTGCTCCGGAAGCTAAGCAACTCTGCTGTGATACCTGTGTATGCCTACCTTAATCCTGAAGCCAAAATGTTTGCTGTGATACCTGTGTATGTCTACCTTGCTCTTGTAGCCAAGAATCTCTGCTGGATACCTGTGTATGCCCACCTTGCACATGAAGAAAAACACATCTGCTGTAAAACCTGTGTATGCCTACCTTGCTCCAGAAGTCAAGCATCTCTGCTGTGATACCTGTGTATGCCTTTTTGGTCCTGAAGCCAAGAATCTCTATATCTGTGTATGCTGACCTTGCTCCTGAAGCAAAGCACCTCTGCTGTGATACCTGTGTATGCTTACCTTGCTCCTGAAGCCAAGTATATCTGCTGTGATACCTGTGTATGCTTACCTTGCTCCTAAAGCCAAGCATCTCTAGTGTGATAACTATGATACCTGTGTATGCATCTTTACTGTGATACATGTGTACCTTGCTCCTGAATCCAAACATTTCTGCTGTGATACCTGTATATGTCTAAATTTCTCCTGAAGCTAAGCGTCTCTGCTGTGATACCTGTGTATGCTTACCTTGCTCCTGAAGCCAAGCATCTCTGCTTTGATATTTGTGTATGCCTACCTTACTCCCGAAGCCAAGTATCTCTGATGTGATATATGTGTATGTCTACCTTGCTCCTGAAGCCAAGTATCTATGCTGTGATACCTGTGTATGCCTACCTTGCTCCTGAAGCCAAATATGTTTGCTGTTATACCTGTGTATGCCTACCTTGATCCTGAAGCCAAGTAGCTCTGCTGTAAAACCTGTGTATGCCTACCTTGCTCCTGAAGCCAAGTAGCTCTGCTGGGATACCTGTGTATGCTGACCTTGCTCCTAAAGCCAAGCATCTCTGCTGTGATACCTGTGTATGCTTACCATGCTACTGAAGCCAAGTATCCCTGCTGTGATACCCGTGTATGCCTACCTTGCTCCTGAAGCCAAGCATCTCTGCTGGTATACCTGTGTATGCTTAACTTGCTCCTGAAGCCAAGAAACTTTACTGTGATACCTGTGTATGCTTACCTTGCTTCTTAAGCCAAACATCTCTGCTGGGATACCCATGTATGCCTACATTGCTCCTGAAGCCAAGCATCTCTGCTGTGATACCTGTGTGTGCTTACTTTGCTCCTGAAGCCAAACATCAATGCTATGATAACTTTGTATTCTTACCTTGCTCCTGAAGCCAAGTTTCTCTGCTCTGATACCTGTGTATGCCTACTTTTGTACTGAACCCAATAATCTGCTGTGATACCTGGGTATGCTTACCTTGCTCCTGAAGTCAAGTATCTCTGCTGTGATACCTGTGTATACTTCCCTTGCTCCTGAAGCCAAGCATCTTTACTGTGATACCTGGGTATGCTTACCTTGATCCTTAAGCCAAACATCTCTGCTGTGATACCCATGTATGCCTACCTTGCTTCTGAAGCCAAGCATCTCTGTTGTGATACCTGTGTATACTTCCCTTGCTCCTGAAGCCAAGCATCTTTACTGTGATACCTGTGTCTGCTTACCTTGATCCTTAAGCCAAACATCTCTGCTGTGATACCCATGTATGCCTACCTTGCTTCTGAAGCCAAGTATCTCTGCTGTGATACATGTGTGTGCTTACTTTGCTCCTGAAGCCAAACATCTCTGCCTTGATACCTGTGTATGCTTACCTTGCTCCTGAAGCCAAGTATCTCTGCTCTGATACCTGTGTATTCCTACCTTGGTACAGAAGCCAATAATCTCTGCTGTGATACCTGTGTATTGTTACCTTGCTCTTGAAGTCAATCATCTCTGCTGTGATACCTGTGTATGCTTTCCTTGCGTCTGAAGACAAGCATCTCTGCTATGAAACCTGTGTATGTCTTCCTTGCTCCTGGAGCCCAGTATCTCTGCTGTGATACCTGTGTGTGTCTTCATTTCTCCTGAAGCTAAGCATTTCTGCTGTGATACCTGTGTTTGCTTACTTTGCTCCTGAAGCCAAACATCTCTGCTGTGATAACTGTGTATGCTTACCTTGCTCCTGAAGCCAAGTATCTCTGCTCTGATACCTGTCTATGCCTACCTTGGTCCTGAAGCCAATAATGTCTGCTGTGATACCTGTGTATGCTTACCTTGCTCCTGAAGTCAAGAATCTCTGCTGTGATACCTGTGTATACTTATCTAGCTCCTGAAGCCAAGTGTCTCTGGTGTGATATGTATGTATTCTTCCCTTGCTCCTGAAGCCAAGCATCTCTTCTGTGATACCTGTGTATACTTACCTTGCTACTGAAGCCAAGCATCTCTGCTGTGATACCTGTGTATGCCTTCCTTGCTCCTGAAGCCAAGCATCTCTGTTGTGATACCTGTGTATACTTATCTAGCTCCTGAAGCCAAGTGTCTCTGTTGTGATATGTATGTATTCTTCCCTTGCTCCTGAAGCCAAGCATCTCTTCTGTGATACCTGTATGCTTACCTTCCTCCTTAAGCCAAGTATCTCTGATGTGATACCTGTTTATGTCTACATTTCTCCTGAAGCCAAACATCTCTGCTGTGATACTTGTGTATGCCTACCTTGCTCCTGAAGCCAAGCATCTCTGCTGTGATACCTGTGTATGCTTACCTTGCTACTGAAGCCAAGCATCTCTGCTGTGATAACTGTGTATGCTTACCTTGCTCCTGAAGCCAAGTATCCCTGCTCTGATACCTGTCTATGCCTACCTTGGTCCTGAAGCCAATAATGTCTGCTGTGATGCCTGTGTATGCTTACCTTGCTCCTGAAGTCAATAATCTCTGCTGTGATACCTGTGTATGCCTTCCTTGCTCCTGAAGCCAAACATCTCTGTTGTGATACCTGTGTATACTTATCTAGCTCCTGAAGCCAAGTGTCTCTGGTGTGATATGTATGTATTCTTCCCTTGCTCCTGAAGCCAAGCATCTCTTCTGTGATACCTGTATGCTTACTTTCCTCCTTAAGCCAAGTATCTCTGATGTGATACCTGTGTATGTCTACATTTCTCCTGAAGCCAAACATCTCTGCTGTGATACCTGTGTATGCCTACCTTGCTCCTGAAGCCAAGCATCTCTGTTTTGATGCCTGTGTATGCTGACCTTGTAACTGAAGCCAAGCATCTCTGCTGTGATACCTGTGTATGCTTACCTTGCTACTGAAGCCAAGCATCTCTGCTGTGATAACTGTGTATGCTTTCCTTGCTCCTGAAGCCAAGTATCTCTGTTCTGATACCTGTCTATGCCTACCTTGGTCCTGAAGCCAATAATGTCTGCTGTGATGCCTGTGTATGCTTACCTTGCTCCTGAAGTCAATCATCTCTGCTGTGATACCTGTGTATGCCTTCCTTGCTCCTGAAGCCAAGCATCTCTGTTGTGATACCTGTGTATACTTATCTAGCTCCTGAAGCCAAGTGTCTCTGGTGTGATATGTATGTATTCTTCCCTTGCTCCTGAAGCCAAGCATCTGTTCTGTGATACCTGTATACTTACTTTCCTCCTTAAGCCAAGTATCTCTGATGTGATACTTGTGTATGTCTACATTTCTCCTGAAGCCAAACATCTCTGCTGTGATACATGTGTATGCCTACCTTGCTCCTGAAGCCAAGCATCTCTATTGTGATACCTGTGTATGCTGACCTTGCTACTGAAGCCAAGCATCTCTGCTGTGATACCTGTGTATGCTTACCTTCCTACTGAAGCCAAGCATCTCTGCTGTGATACCTGTGTATGCTTACCTTGATCCAGAAGCCAAGCAACTTTACTGTGATACCTGTGTATGCTTACCTTGCTCCTTAAGCCAAACATCTCTGCTGTGATACCCATGTATGCCTAACTTGCTCCTGAAGTCAATCATCTCTGCTGTGATACCTGTGTGTGCTTACCTTGCTCCTGAAGCCAAACATATCTGCTGTGATACCTGTGTATGCTTACCTTGCTCCTGAAGCCAAGTATCTCTGCTCTGATACCTGTGTATGCCTACCTTGGCACTGAAGCCAATAATATCTGCTATGATACCTGTGTATTCTTACCTTGCTACTGAAGTCAAGAATCTCTGCTGTGATACCTGTGTATGCCTTCCTTGATCCTGAAGCCAAGCATCTCTGTTGTGATAACAGTGTATATTTCCCTTGTTTCTGAAGACAAGCATCTCTTCTGTGATACCTGTATGCTTACCTCGCTCCTGAAGCCAAGTATCTCTGCTGCGAAACCTGGGTATGTCTACATTTCTCCTGAACTGAGGTGATGGTAGGTGGCGCAAATCAATGCTGATTCCCTGTAACAAAGTGTTACTATCCCAATGTTGATTGTTAATATCTTTCTATTCTTCGTTACGTGAGTTCCGTTGTGAATTCTATTTAGCCCAATTTGCTATGTTTAAATTATTACAATTGCTAATAGTATCAATTTCTAATTGTGTGACTATGTATTAATAATATACTCCTTATATAAATAAAAAGCCAATAGGCTGGTAAATATAAAAACAATTTATTCATAAAATATGTAAAAATGTATACACTTTATGCACAATTGACACCGGTGTCTTATGATACTTAGATTTAAAAGATAATATAAAATAAACAAACATAAAATAAACAATTTCAAGTTAAAACGTTACTAATACGTTGGGTGTATGCGTTATGAGTTGCTATTTTCACAGTAAAGGCCTAATTACATAGGTATGTTACAGTGTTATTGACATTCAATCTGTATATATTTTAGCAATGAACTTCTAATAGTCCGGGTTTCTTAAACGTTATAACCTTACAGTTTTGGCCGGGTATACGTGATAGTACACTATATTATAATAGTGCTGGTAGTGCTGTTTTTATTGTGCTCTAAAGTACCTTGAAGTGTATCCGTCTGATGACACTGTATACGTTGGAGAATACTGCGGTTAAATATATGCCGCTGTTTGATTCCCTTTAGTGTATCCGTCTGATGACACTTTTTACGTTGGAGAATACTGCGGTTAAATATATGCCGCTATTTGATTCTCTTTAGTGACTGGGTTTGCTAGGTGAGTCGTGATGTTAGATCTCTCTGGCGGTTAAATATATGCCGCTGCGGTGACTTTGTTGCAGTCTAAGTTCAACCTGCAGTAAAAAATATGGATGATGTTGCTCTTCGTGGTGATTCACACTGACGTGAATGTTTCCTGCGGTTTCCGTGACCGCTTGATGTGTTGTCGGTCAGTGACCGATCTAGCTCTTAAAGGATGGTGGTTCCTGATACTTTGTCCGTCAGGTGTGAGATTTTTGCCGCTTCAGATGTTTATTCTTCTGCCTCCGTTTACTGTCGGTCAGTGACCGGTCCGGCTATGTTCTTTGATGTTTGGATGGAAGCGCTCTTCTTGTGTCCTGCAAATCCGTGTGAGGGTGCTCGGGTATCAACGCGTTTCGGCTTCAAAGCCTTTCTCAAGATACCTGATGGGTAGATTGGCCTGCTATTTATACCTGTTTCGGTTAACTGTTAAACTGCCAGTACGATGTTATTGTAATTTTCACTTTTAGTTAGTTTGTGAATTTGAAGATGTTAACATTCATCAAGACTTGATTCTGGGTAAATTATCTTACATACATACTTTTCTGATATTTTTACTTTATCATTTGTGGATATTCATTTCTTATTGTGCACAATATTGCAACATGGCTATAAGGAGTATGTTGTTAATCATATAACAAGACTTGATTCTGGGTATTTTTCATACAGACATGTTTTTCAGAGGTTTATACTTTGTCGTATGTGAGTATTCATTTTTTGTTGTGCATACTTTGGAGTGTGTTATTACGTTCCCCTGATATTTCTGGCTATGCGCTAGTCTGTGTTTAGGCGTAAAAATCATAATTAGCTTAAACTCCGATTATAGGTAAAATCTAAATACAATTGATAATATCGATATTTAATACTTGAAAATTGATTGGGGTTAGATTGTTACTTTATTATCTAATATAGGTTTTACAAATCCTGAATTTATAGGTCAGAAGTTACAACACCTATAATTTTAAATTTCCAAATTTGTTACTTTTTATACTTTGTTGACGGACTCTAACATATATATATCCCTAACTAAAAACGTTGTTCGATTGTAGAATTGGTACATCATTAACTCCAGATATGGAGTATTAGGACGTATAGCGATGAACTGGTACATCCTTGACTTAGCGTCTGGGCTATTAGGAAGTGTCTTTTTATATTATTTCGTGTGTCTAAAATCACCAAAGTTAGAAACATCGGAAGGATGGACATATTTAATACTAGAAATAACATTCTTGATGATATTTCAAATAAAATTGACCCCATGAACTCAAATTTTAATAAAATAGATTATATCAATGAGAAAGACACTATAAGCGAATTAGAAAATATTCTATTTAAGGAAATAAAACAGAAATTGGAGTTAGCTTTCTTAAATAAATACATAAAAGAAAATATGGTCCCCAGGGGACTACGACTTAAAAAAGATTGCACGTTCGAACTAAACGAAGAACATAGTAAAGAGTGGTTTGACATTCTGGAAACAGCTTCCCTTAAACTTATAACAGTAATTATAAAATCATTAGAAATAACTTCACAGGAATTAGGGATCAAAATTCAAAATTATAAAGAAAAATTGGAACATACAGACCTAACAGACTCTTTAAACACAAAACAACAAGAAATAGCTAAAAAACTAGGTGAATTAAACAAAGACATAATAGAAGTAAAATGGAAAAAATTCAATAGAGACATTGAGGACTATAAAAGACAAACAGATAATACCAATGAAGAAACACAACCTAATCACAGATTACTTTTTAGTAATAAAAAATTCATTAATGAACCTGAGACAGGGAACATGCAGGTTGAACAACGAAACACAGGAAAGACCTTAAATCAAACACGAAATGATAGCAACTATAACTATCATAGATACCCCAATCATAACAAAGGAAATTACATAAATAGATTCCAAAGACCAAGTAACCACTATAATCAATACCGAAACTGGGACAATGATAGAAATAGAAATTACAGACGTGACAACTACAGACATAACGAATACACTTATAATGAATATAAACATAGTAATAGAGAATTACAAGGAAGAAGGGACACAGGACATTCACACAAGGAAGGTGATAGACACAACACGGAAGAGGAATATACACAAGAACACAGAAACTATATACAGCACGATTACCAAAATTCAAATAATTACCAAAATTCAAATAGAAATCACCACTACAGAAATAACTATAGAGATGCTAATGAGCACCATTATAATAGAAATGAACAGTATAGAGGTGAAAACAGATACTCACATTTTAACAAATATGAACACTACCAAGATGAGAATAGAGATTCACATTTTCAAAATTATAGAAACCATGGGGAAAGAAGATTCGAAAACCACAATCATGATAATTACAACCCCAATCACACTTGGAGAAATCAAAATAAAGAAAAACTAGATAGGGAAACACCAAAGGAAAATTTTAAGAGACCACAATCACCGAAAACAAAAGAAAATTTTAAAAAACAGAGCACTACCACACATCCACCAGAAAGAAATTCAGAACACCAGAACAGATACAGTGCACTAAGTCAGGAAGAAGAAGCTAGAACTCCCACTACATCCACCAAGACAATAAACCATAGATCTTTTTTAGAAGAAGGCCCAAACCAAACACACGACCCACCGAAAGGAAAAAGAAGATTAGAGGAAACAGAGGAAGGGGAGGGAGATTCAAAAAAAGCAACAAAGAAATCCAAATAGAACCTAAAGGTATCTTTAATTTGAGTAAATTAACACTAAATGACAAACAAAAAACAATACTCAACAAAGGTCTATCATTTGCCCCGTCCTGTAAAATCAACAAATTTGAAACCCTGATTAATGTGAATCAATTCACAAGAAAATTAGCTCTAAAAAAGTATTTTTTGAGAAACCCTCTGGAAAATAATAGTAACTACACATCAAAATACATTCACACCAATTTCAAACAAAAATCCACTTTTAACCCCACTCAAGAAAAAGGTAGTATGATTGAAACATTTGAGAAAAAGGTAAAAGAGGATATTGAAAAACTAGAAGACAATAAAGAGCTTAAATGGAATTTAAGTAAAAAAGAAAATGAGGTCCTAAAAGAGCTTAAAGAGAACAAAAACATCACTATAAAACAGGCTGATAAAGGGTGAGGAGTTGTCATTATGGACACAGAAAATTACCTTAAAGAAGCCGAAAGACTATTAGGGGACAAAACCACATACAATAAATTAACAGGTAACCCTATTGAGCAAATGAGAAAGAATTTAGAAAAAATGATCCTCTCAGCAAAAGACAAAGGCATAATAAACAACCAAGAACTCAATTTTATTTTGATAGAACATCCCAGAACCCCAGTCTTTTATTTCCTGCCGAAAATCCACAAGGATTTAACCAACCCCCCAGGACGTCCCATAATATCAGGAATAAATTCACTGACATCAAACCTATCTCAATACACTGACTTCTTTCTTCAAAAATATGTCAAAAACATACCCTCCCACTTAAGAGACACTAAGCATTTCCTGAATCTAATTGACCATATCAATTGGAAAGAAAACTACATCCTAGTTACTTGCGATGTAAGTAGCTTATACACATGCATAGACCATTCAAAAGGCTTAGAAGCCACAAATTCCTTTTTAACGAAAGACAGCGAAATGGAAAAACCCCAAAAAGAATTTATATTACAGTGTATGGAATTCATACTCAGAAATAACTATTTTTCTTTCAACGGAAGTCATTATATACAAAAAAGAGGAACAGCTATGGACACGAGATTCGCACCCAGTTACGCTAATTTATTTGTAGGACATTTTGAGGAGCAATTTTTATCGAACACTCCGTGGGGTGCGAATCTCGTGCTCTATAAACGGTTCATAGATGACATATTCATCATTTGGAGAGGAGATGAGGAACTATTAGAGGAGTTCATACTAGACTTTAATAATAACCACTTCGGTTTAAAGTTTACACATGAACATAACAAAACTAAAATCAGCTTTCTAGACATAGAGATAGCCATAATAAATAACGAAATCACCACAACGACTTTTTTTAAGAAAGTAGATGCAAATAGCTACATTGACTATAAAAGTTGCCACCATACAAAATTGAAGAATAATATACCTAAAGGACAGTACTCGAGAATAAGAAGGAGTTGCACCAAAGTAACTGACTACGACACACAAGCTGAAATTTTAGACAAAAGATTTGCCGAAAAGGGATATCACCCTAAAATTCTAGTAGACACAAAAAAACAAGTCAGATCAATAGATAGAAAGGCCCTTCTGGAGGGTAAAAATAACACAAAGAAACATGAAGACAGAGACCCTTATCACATTCCATTCATCACCACATATTCCAGCCAATACAAACAGATAGAAAACATTATAAAGAAACACTGGCATCTTGCAAAAAGTGACCCTATCCTTGGGAAAAGACTAAAACAACATCCAGATATTATATTTCGAAAAGCCACCAGTCTGAAAAATATCCTAGCACCTAGCGAGTACAAACAACAAAAAAATCACACTATCCAACGAGACCTTAATAATGAAACCATATCTGGTTTTTTCCCATGCCACGAGTGTAAATCTTGTAAACACAGTACCAAATCTAAATCAGTCAGATCAACTGTGACAAATAAAGAAGTAAAAATAAATGACATTATCAGATGCACGGATACCAATATCATATATCTAATAGAATGCACTTGCAAACTTCAATACTTAGGCCAAACAAGCAGAAAGTTGAAGGATAGGATGAGAGAACACATCCTAAGTATTGAAAAAGAAAGAGATAACACAAAACTATACGCACACTTTAAAACATGCCATAAAGGAAACCCAAATGAAATGTTATTTTGGGGCATTAGAAAGATTAAACCAGACAGCAGAGGAGGCAATCTAGGGAAAAAACTTCTACACCAAGAAGCCAAATTAATATTCGAAATGGGTACTCTATACCCAAAAGGCCTAAATAGTGAAATGGACTTAAACGCCATCCTGTAGTACACCTCAAACCTAATTGTCTATAGACTTTAATTACATTCATATCACGCAAAAGTCATATATAAAACACATTAAGGAATAATCATATTCAATATTATAATTTATTAGACACACGAAATAATATAAAAAGACACTTCCTAATAGCCCAGACGCTAAGTCAAGGATGTACCAGTTCATCGCTATACGTCCTAATACTCCATATCTGGAGTTAATGATGTACCAATTCTACAATCGAACAACGTTTTTAGTTAGGGATATATATATGTTAGAGTCCGTCAACGAAGTATAAAAAGTAACAAATTTGGAAATTTAAAATTATAGGTGTTGTAACTTCTGACCTATAAATTCAGGATTTGTAAAACCTATATTAGATAATAAAGTAACAATCTAACCCCAATCAATTTTCAAGTATTAAATATCGATATTATCAATTGTATTTAGATTTTACCTATAATCGGAGTTTAAGCTAATTATGATTTTTACGCCTAAACACAGACTAGCGCATAGCCAGAAATATCAGGGGAACGTAATAACACACTCCAAAGTATGCACAACAAAAAATGAATACTCACATACGACAAAGTATAAACCTCTGAAAAACATGTCTGTATGAAAAATACCCAGAATCAAGTCTTGTTATATGATTAACAACATACTCCTTATAGCCATGTTGCAATATTGTGCACAATAAGAAATGAATATCCACAAATGATAAAGTAAAAATATCAGAAAAGTATGTATGTAAGATAATTTACCCAGAATCAAGTCTTGATGAATGTTAACATCTTCAAATTCACAAACTAACTAAAAGTGAAAATTACAATAACATCGTACTGGCAGTTTAACAGTTAACCGAAACAAGTATAAATAGCAGGCCAATCTACCCATCAGGTATCTTGAGAAAGGCTTTGAAGCCGAAACGCGTTGATACCCGAGCACCCTCACACGGATTTGCAGGACACAAGAAGAGCGCTTCCATCCAAACATCAAAGAACATAGCCGGACCGGTCACTGACCGACAGTAAACGGAGGCAGAAGAATAAACATCTGAAGCGGCAAAAATCTCACACCTGACGGACAAAGTATCAGGAACCACCATCCTTTAAGAGCTAGATCGGTCACTGACCGACAACACATCAAGCGGTCACGGAAACCGCAGGAAACATTCACGTCAGTGTGAATCACCACGAAGAGCAACATCATCCATATTTTTTACTGCAGGTTGAACTTAGACTGCAACAAAGTCACCGCAGCGGCATATATTTAACCGCCAGAGAGATCTAACATCACGACTCACCTAGCAAACCCAGTCACTAAAGAGAATCAAATAGCGGCATATATTTAACCGCAGTATTCTCCAACGTAAAAAGTGTCATCAGACGGATACACTCAAGGGAATCAAACAGCGGCATATATTTAACCGCAGTATTCTCCAACGTATACAGTGTCATCAGACGGATACACTTCAAGGTACTTTAGAGCACAATAAAAACAGCACTACCAGCACTATTATAATATAGTGTACTATCACGTATACCCGGCCAAAACTGTAAGGTTATAACGTTTAAGAAACCCGGACTATTAGAAGTTCATTGCTAAAATATATACAGATTGAATGTCAATAACACTGTAACATACCTATGTAATTAGGCCTTTACTGTGAAAATAGCAACTCATAACGCATACACCCAACGTATTAGTAACGTTTTAACTTGAAATTGTTTATTTTATGTTTGTTTATTTTATATTATCTTTTAAATCTAAGTATCATAAGACACCGGTGTCAATTGTGCGTAAAGTGTATACATTTTTACATATTTTATGAATAAATTGTTTTTATATTTACCAGCCTATTGGCATTTTATTTATATAAGGAGTATATTATTAATACATAGTCACACAATTAGAAATTGATACTATTAGCAATTGTAATAATTTAAACATAGCAAATTGGGCTAAATAGAATTCACAACGGAACTCACGTAACGAAGAATAGAAAGATATTAACAATCAACATTGGGATAGTAACACTTTGTTACAGGGAATCAGCATTGATTTGCGCCACCTACCATCACCTCAGCTCATTTCTATAAAACATTGGGATAAAGTTTTATAAGGTGTGCATTGATCCCCTCCTTACTTTCAGTCTAATCATTATTCCAAACGCACATACATTTCTCCTGAAGCCAAGCATCTCTGCTGTGATACCTGTGTATGCTTACCTTGTGTCAGGGTGCCAGGAATCAGACTGAGACGAGAAGTGCAAAAATAATCACACCTTTATTAATAACAAAAAATAATAAAAAGTCCACAAGTCAAACAAGCCAGGAGTCAAAGCCAAAGCGAGTAGTCAGACAAGCCAGAATCAGGAACAAGGAGAACAGCAGAGTCAGGAACAAGTCAGGGATCAGGAACCAGGAGGAACGTTAGACAGCCAGGCAATACACAGGAACAGGAACTCACAAACAAGTCTGAGACAATGCAAGGGCAAAGCATACTGAACAGAGGCCCTTTAAATAATAAGTGATGACATCACAATTATGAGACTGCAACCTCACACGGATGATGTACACCAGTCTGACTATAAGAGGAAGTGCAGAAAATGAGCAGCATCACACACTTATTTGGTATCTATTTGAGATTATTGTAAGAATCATCTGATTTGTCAGCTGTAAAGCGCCCTTTTCATTTTCTAAACCACTGCAAAACTGCAGACAACTTGTCAAGATCCATGGAGAACACTTCTTGAGTTTACAAAACAGGTCGTTTTCACATAGTCTCTGAAGAACCTGTGTAAAATCAGAACAATGAGCCTCAAGTGTGGGTGAGTGTATGAGTATGTCTTCTAAGTACACCACAACACACTGTTGCAACATATCTCGCAGGACATCATTAATAAATTCCTGGAAAAAAGCAGGAGCATTACATAAACCAAAGGGCATTACAAGATATTCATAATGCCCGCTCCTGGTGTTAAATGCTGTTTTCCATTCATGGCCCTCATTGATCCTAACGAGATTGTACGCTTCTCTCAAATTAAGTTTAGAAAAGACCGTAGCTCCCTTGAGTGGAATAGGGTAAGCATTCTTAATGATAAGATGATTAAGACCCCTATAATCGATGCATGGTCTTAACTCACCACCCTTTATCTTCACAAAGAAGAAGCCAGCCCCTGCAGGAGAGCAGGATTTGTGGCTGATGCCCCGTGACAGAGCATCGGCAACATACTCCTCCATAGCACAATTCTCCACAACAGACAGAGGGTAAACCCGGCCCCGAGGATGAATAGCTCTGGTTTGCAGGTCTATGGCCCACAACAACTGGAAAATGTGGAGAGTTTTTTCACCTGGAACTGGAGGGGCTCAAAATTGAGAGCCCCAACAGCCATGGATAACGAAGCAGTTTCATGAGTAACGAGTTCGGGCTGAAGGGGCCTGCCATCAATGGCATCAATAGCAAGCAGAACGGACCGAGGCAAAACAGGAATAGAGGGATTTGATACAAAAGCACTGTCAATAAAATAGCCCGCAGCACCAGAGTCAACAGGATCCTGGGTGACTATGGAGGAGTCCACCCAGGAAAGGACAACCATGACCAAAGGTTTCTCCTTTAGCAGTTCCGGGGACGAGGATTAACCACCCGACAGGACCTTAGGTGCAAGCGTTTCCTGGCCGTGTAGGACAAGACTTTAAAAGGTGGCCTTGTAACCCACAATAGAGGCAGAGCCCCTCCTTCCTCCTAAAGGCCCTCTCCACCACTAGTGACTCGGAACCAGGAGGCATGGGAGGAGAGGGAGGCATGGGTGGGAATGAACACATAGGACACAATGGAACAGGAGGCTTCCACAAGCGCTCCTTGAAAGAGGGCCTCTCTCTGAGTCTGATGTCAATTAGGATAAAAAAGACACCAATGCCTCGAGATTCTCTGGTAAATCTCTGGCAGCAACTTTGTCTTTATTCACATCAGAGAGCCCATGAAAGATGGCAGCAACAAGGGCTTCATTGTTCCAACCTACCTCGGTGGCCTACCTCTGTGTACAGAACTCAATGGCATACTGAGCAACAGATCTTGTACCATGCTGAATATACATGAGTCGTTTAGCAGCAAAGGAGGAGCGAGCCAGAACATCAATTAACCTTCGAAAGGAGGCCACAAATTCAGGGTAATTTGAAATCCCAGGTTTATTAGTCTCCCACAAGGGATTAGCCCAGGCAAGAGCTCTGTCAGAGAGTAACGGGATGAGAAATCCCACCTTAGCTCTGTCAGAGGGAAACACCTGAGGTAACATCTCAAAGTAAATGCCCACCTGGTTCAAAAACCCTCTGCACTGATTAGGATCGCCTCCATATCGCTGAGGTAGAGGTGCAGAACTGGACATGCTCCTGGTAGGATTAGGTGCAGCAGCGCAAACAGGAGCAGCCATAACTTGCGGGACACTTTGGTCCAAATGTGCACTGCAAGTCAGCAGGGTTTGCAGGGTTAGTGCAAAATGATCCATGCGGTGATCCTGTTCATCCATGAAATGATGGTAGTTAAAGGTTGATTATTAGCACCATCAGGATTCATGGCCCTTGCATAATGTCAGGGTGTCAGGAATCAGACTGAGATGAGAAGTGCAAAAATAATCACACCTTTATCAATAACAAAAAATAATAAAAAGTCCACAAGTTAAAAAACAAGCCATGAGTCAAAGCCAGCGCTGGTATTCAGATGAGCCGAGTCAGGAGCCAAAGCGAGTAGTGAGACGAGCCAAAATAAGGAACAAGGAGAACAGCAAAGTCAGGAACAAGCCAGGGATCAGGAACCAGGAGGGATGTCAGAAAGCCAGGTAATACATAGGAACTGGAACTCACAAACAGGTCTGAGACAACTCAAGGGCAAAGAATACTGAACAGAGGCCCTGTCTCACACGGATTATGTACACCAGTCTGACCATAAGAGAGCGTGCAGGAAATAAGCAGCATCACACACTTTGCACCAGACTCAGCAAGAGAGGTAAGTAAAAGGGCTGCCAGCAGCACATGGCAAACAAAGCAGGAAAACAACCCTGACACCTTGCTCCTGAAGCCAAGCATCTATGCTATGATATCTGTGTATGCCTACCTTGCTCCTGAAGCCAAGTATCTCTGCTGTGATAACTGCAAATGCCTAACTTACTCCTGAAGTATCTCTGCTGTTATACCTGTGTATGCCTACCTTGATCCTGAAGCCAAGTTTCTATGCTGTGATACCTGTGTATGCCTAACTTGCTTCTGGAATCAAGTACCTCTGCTGTGATACCTGCGTATGTCTACCTTACTTCTGAAGCCAAGCATCTCTGCTGTGATACCTGTGTATGCCTACCTTTGTCCTAAAGCCAGGCATCTCTGTTGTGATACCTGTGTATGCTGACTTTCCTCCTAAAGCCAAGCATCTTTGCTGTGATACCTGTGTATTCTTACCTTGCTCATTAAGCCAAATATCTCTGCTGTGGTACCTGTGTATGCCTACCTTGCTCCTAAAGCCAAGCATCTCTGCTGTGATACCTGTGTATGCTTACCTTGCTACTGAAGCCAAGCATCTCTGCTGTGATACCTGTGTATGCCTACCTTGCTCCTGAAGCCATGCATCTCTGCTGTGATACCTGTATATGCTTACCTTGCTCCAGAAGCCAAGCATCTTTACTGTGATACCTGTGTATGTTTACCTTGCTCCTTAAGCCAAACATCTCTGCTGTGATACTTATGTATGTCTACCTTGCTCCTGAAGCCAAGCATCTCTGCTTTGATACCTGTGTGTGCTTACTTTGCTTCTGAAGCCAACCATCTCTGCTGTGATAACTGTGTATGCCTACCTTACTCCTGAAGTCAAGCATCTCTGCTGTGATACCTGTGTATGCTTACCTTGCTCCTGAAGCCAAGTATCTCTGCTCTGATACCTGTGTATGCCTACCTTGGTCTTAAGCAAATAATCTCTGCTGTGATACCTGTGAATGCTTACCTTGCTCCTGAAGTCAAACATCTCTGCTGTGATACCTGTGTATGCCTTCCTTGCTCCTGAAGCCAAGTATATCTGCTCTGATACCTGTGTATGCCTACCTTGGTCTTAAGCCAATAATCTCTGCTGTGATACCTGTGAATGCTTACCTTGCTCCTGAAGCCAAGTATCTCTGCTGTGATACCTGTGTATGTCTACATTTCTCCTGAAGCCAAGCATCTCTGCTGTGATACCTGTGTATGCTTACCTTCCTCCTGAAGCCAAGTATCTCTGCTGTTATACCTGTATATTCCTACCTTGCTTCTGAAGCCAAGTATATCTGCTGTGATACCTGTGTATGTCTACCTTGCTTCTGAAGCCAATTATTTCTGCTGTGATACCTGTGTATGCCTACCTTGGTCCTAAAGCCAAGCATCTTTGTTGTGATACCTGTTTATGCTGACTTTGCTCCTAAAGCCAATCATCTTTGCTGTGATAACTGTGTATGCTTACCTTGCTCCTTAAACCAAATATCTCTGCTGTTATACCTGTAAATGCCTACCTTGCTCCTGAAGCCAAGCGTACCTGTGTATGCTTACCTTGCTCCTTAAACCAAATATCTGTGCTGTGATACCTGTAAATGCCTACCTTGCTCCTGAAGCCAAGCGTACCTGTGTATGCTTACCTTGCTCCTTAAACCAAGCATCTCTGTTGTGATACCTGTGTATGCTTACCTTGCTCCTGAAGCCAAGCATCTCTCTGTGATACCTGTGTATGCTTACCTTGCTCGCTCCTGAAGCCACGCATCTCTGCTGTGATACCTGTGTATGCTTACCTTGCTCCTGAAGTCAAGCATCTTTACTGTGATACCTGTTTATGCTTACCTTGCTCCTTAAGCCAAATATCTCTGCTGTGTTTCTTAGGTATGCCTACCTTGCTTTTGAAGCCAAAAACCTCTGCTGTTATGCCTGTGTATGCTGACTTTGCTCCTAAAGCCAAGCATCTCTGCTGTGATACCTGAGTATGCTTACCTTGCTCCTGAAGCCAAGCATCTCTACTGTGATACCTGTGTATGCTTACTTTGCTCCTGAAGCCAAACATTTCTGCTGTGATACCTGTGTATGCTTACCTTGCTACTGAATCCAAGTATCTCTGCTCTGATACCTGTGTATGCCTACCTTTGTTCTGAAGCCAAGAATCTCTGCTGTGATACTTGTGTATGCTTACCTTGCTCCTAAGGTCAAGCATCTCTGCGGTGAAACCTTTGTATGCCTTCCTTGCTCCTGAAGCCAAGCATCTCTGCTGTGATATCTGTGTATGCTTATCTTGCTCCTGAAGCCAAACATTTCTGCTGTGATACCTGTGTATGCTTACCATGCTACTGAATCCAAGTATCTCTGCTCTGATACCTGTGTATGCCTACCTTTGTTCTGAAGCCAAGAATCTCTGCTGTGATACCTGTGTATGCTTACCTTGCTCCTAAGGTCAAGCATCTCTGCGGTGAAACCTTTGTATGCCTTCCTTGCTCCTGAAGCCAAGCATCTCTGCTGTGATACCTGTGTATGCTTATCTTGCTCCTGAAGCCAAGTATATCTGCTGTGATACCTGTGTATGTCTACCTTGCTTCTGAAGCCAAGTATTTCTGTTGTGATACCTATGTATGTCTACCTTGCTTCTGAAGCCAAGTATCTATGCTGTGATACCTGTGTATGCCTAACTTGCTCCGGAAGCCAAGCATCTCTGTTGTGATACCTGTGTATGCATACCTTGCTCCTGAAGGCACGCATCTCTGCTGTGATACCTGTGTATGCTTACCTTGCTCCTAAGGTCAAGCATCTCTGCGGTGAAACCTGTGTATGCCTTCCTTGCTCCTGAAGCCAAGCATCTCTGCTGTGATACCTCTGTATGCTTATCTTGCTCCTGAAGCCAAGCAATTTTTCTGTTATACCTGTGTATGCCTACCTTGCTCCTGAAGCCAAGCATCTCTGCTGTGATACCTGTGTATGCCTACCTTGCTCCTGAAGCCAAACACCTCTGCTGTAATACCTGTGTATGCTCACCTTGCTTCTGATGCCAAGCATCTCTGCTGTGATACCTGTGTATGCTTACCTTTCTCCTGAAGCCAAGCCTCTTTTCTGTGATACCTTTTAATGCCTACCTTGCTCCTGAAGCCAAGCATCTCTGCTGTGATACCTGTGTATGCTTATTTAGCACCTGAAGCCAAGCACCTCTGCTGTGATACCTGTGTATGCTTACCTTGCTCCTGAAGACAATCATCTATGCTATGATACCTGTGTATGCCTACATTGCTCCTGAAGTCAAGTATCTCTGCTCTGATACCTGTGTATGCCTACCTTGGTCTAAAGCCAATAATCTCTGCTGTGATACCTGTGAATGCTTACCTTGCTCCTGAAGCCAAGTATCTCTGCTGTGATACCTGTGTATGTCTACATTTCTCCTGAAGCCAAGCATCTCTGCTGTGATACCTGTGTATGCTTACCTTCCTCCTGAAGCCAAGTATCTCTGCTGTTATACCTGTGTATGCCTACCTTGCTTCTGAAGCCAAGTATATATGCTGTGATACCTGTGTATGTCTACCTTGCTTCTGAAGCCAAGTATTTCTGCTGTGATACCTGTGTATGCCTACCTTGGTCCTAAAGCCAAGCATCTTTGTTGTGATACCTGTGTATGCTGACTTTGCTCCTAAAGCCAATCATCTTTGCTGTGATAACTGTGTATGCTTACCTTGCTCCTTAAACCAAATATCTCTGCTGTGATACCTGTAAATGCCTACCTTGCTCCTGAAGCCAAGCGTACCTTTGTATGCTTACCTTGCTCCTTAAACCAAATATCTCTGCTGTGATACCTGTAAATGCCTACCTTGCTCCTGAAGCCAAGCATCTCTGTTGTGATACCTGTGTATGCTTACCTTGCTACTGAAGCCAAGCATCTCTTCTGTGATACCTGTGTATGCTTACATTGCTCCTGAAGCCAAGCATCTCTCTGTGTTACCTGTGTATGCTTACCTTGCTCGCTCCTGAAGCCACGCATCTCTGCTGTGATACCTGTGTATGCTTACCTTGCTCCTGAAGTCAAGCATCTTTACTGTGATACCTGTTTATGCCTACCTTGCTCCTGAAGCCAAGCATCTCTGTTGTGATACCTGTGTATGCTTAGCTTGCTACTGAAGCCAAGCATCTCTTCTGTGATACCTGTGTATGCTTACATTGCTCCTGAAGCCAAGCATCTCTCTGTGTTACCTGAGTATGCTTACCTTGCTCCTGAAGCCAAGCATCTCTACTGTGATACCTGTGTATTCTTACTTTGCTCCTGAAGCCAAACATTTCTGCTGTGATACCTGTGTATGCTTACCTTGCTACTGAATCCAAGTATCTCTGCTCTGATACCTGTGTATGCCTACCTTTGTTCTGAAGCCAAGAATCCCTGCTGTGATACCTGTGTATGCTTACCTTGCTCCTAAGGTCAAGCATCTCTGCGGTGAAACCTTTGTATGCCTTCCTTGCTCCTGAAGCCAAGCATCTCTGCTGTGATACCTGTGTATGCTTATCTTGCTCCTGAAGCCAAGTATATCTGCTGTGATACCTGTGTATGTCTACCTTGCTTCTGAAGCCAAGTATTTCTGTTGTGATACCTATGTATGTCTACCTTGCTTCTGAAGCCAAGTATCTATGCTGTGATACCTGTGTATGCCTACCACCTTGCTCCGGAAGCCAAGCATCTCTGTTGTGATTCCTGTGTATGCTTACCTTGCTCCTGAAGGCACGCATCTCTGCTGTGATACCTGTGTATGCTTACCTTGCTCCTAAGGTCAAGCATCTCTGCGGTGAAACCTGTGTATGCCTTCCTTGCTCCTGAAGCCAAGCATCTCTGCTGTGATACCTCTGTATGCTTATCTTGCTCCTGAAGCCAAGCAATTTTTCTGTTATACCTGTGTATGCCTACCTTGCTCCTGAAGCCAAGCATCTCTGCTGTGATACCTGTGTATGCCTACCTTGCTCCTGAAGCCAAACACCTCTGCTGTAATACCTGTGTATGCTCACCTTGCTTCTGATGCCAAGCATCTCTGCTGTGATACCTGTGTATGCTTACCTTTCTCCTGAAGCCAAGCCTCTTTTCTGTGATACCTTTTTATGCCTACCTTGCTCCTGAAGCCAAGCATCTCTGCTGTGATACCTGTGTATGCTTATTTAGCACCTGAAGCCAAGCACCTCTGCTGTGATACCTGTGTATGCTTACCTTGCTCCTGAAGCCAATCATCTATGCTATGATACCTGTGTATGCCTACATTGCTCCTGAAGTCAAACACCTCTGCTGTTATGCCTGTGTATGCCTACCTTGCTCCTGAAGCCAAGCATCTCTGCTATGATGCCTGTGCATGCTGACCTTGCTCCTGAAGCCAAGCATCTTTACTGTGATACCTGTGTATGCTGACCTTGCTCCTGAAGCCAAGCATCTTTACTGTGATACCTGTGTATGCTTAACTTACTCCTGAAGCCAAACACCTCTGCTGTGATACCTGGGTATGCCTTCCTTGCTTCTGAAGCCAAGCATCTCTGCTGTGATACCTGTGTATGCTTACCTTGCTCCTGAAGCCAAGCATCTTTACTGTGATACCGGTGTATGCTTACCTTGCTCCTGAAGCCAAGCATCTCTGCTGTGATATCTTTGTATGCGTACCTTGCTCCTGAAGCCAAGCATCTCTGCTGTGATAACCTGTGTATGCCTTCCTTGGTCCTGAAGCCAAGTATCTCTGCTGTGATACTGTACCTGTGTACGCTCACCTTGCTCCTGAGGCCAAGCATCTCTGCTCTGATACCTGTGTATGTCTGCCTTGCTCCTGAAGCAAAGCATCTCTGCTGTGATACCTGTGTATGATTACTTTGCTAGCAATAGCAAGAGAGTATGCGCAGAGCGTGGAACCAAACTCCTAAAAAACATAAAATATCACCCACATTTTGGAAAAACAGCTAAAAATTCAAAGATAAGATTTAGGAGTGCCCAGGGGCTAAAGGTGCAATAGGTACATGTATTAATGTCACATATAATAAATGTGAAAATTAAACCTGAATAAACCTAGGCGTAACACAGTTTATAATATTTTAAATGTGTTAAAAAATGTTCAGAAAAAATATTCAGAAAAGCATGTTAAAGTAAATTACTATTATTTGTATATAGTGCTTTTCTTAACTTTTAGTCAGGCATTTAAGTGTTAATGACTCAGGTGAACATATTGGGGGCGCTCTATGTTTTATTTTCAACCCAATCAGGTAACACTGTACCTGTTTTAAACCATGGTTTTGGGACTTGCACTTCATGCTACGATTACGGACGAAGGGCTGAAACATTTCAGCATTGGTGCTTCGCATTCTGTCACTTTGGGTTGCTTCTCAATTTTAATGTTTAAAGAATAAAGGATTTTTATCTACAGCAGTGGCTCCACATCACTTTTTTCCACTTTGCTCTCACCAGTTAAAGGAACTGCTGCTGCCCTGTTTCCTGATTTGGATCCAGTCATTTGTATAGCAGTAACCAGGTAGTGCTTAGCCACTCCCCCCGCCAAGCGTCATACGTGATGTCACAGACACGCATCATCCAGACACAGTTTCAGTATGTTGAGGAGCCCACGCCGGGCCATCAGCTGATGCAGCATACCGAGTAAGCTCTCGTTCCGTTTGGTATACGGATTGGCCTACGGCTTGATGGTGATAGTCTCCTACCCACACGGAACAGCTTCCTGGAGATTTCAGCTTCATAAATAAGGTACTTCCTTTATATATCTCTACTGAATGCTGTTATTCTACATTTCTTTCGAAGACAGAAAGAAGAAAAAAAGTGGGGGAGGGGGAGTGCACAGGAAAACCTGGCAGGATTTTTTACATCCATGTTTATTTATAATGCAGGTTGCACTTTAACTTTCTTGCTCTCTAAAGTAAATTACTGAAGTAAAAAATAATAACAATTTATTGCAGTATATTACAGTAATAATACGGTACTTGAATATTAAAAATCGGACGTCTCCGATATAAAATTACAGTGTAAAAGAACAACTAAAAATGGAATGAAAATTGCCACCACTGAGATTCAATTGATACAATTGATGCAAAAGAGACAAGGTCAGTAGCTGCCAGAAGAATATTGCAACAAAGTTCCAAGTGCAATAGTGCTATTGCAAAGCTGCAATGCGTGAAAGAAATTAAGGATATTTCCTTTATCATGTAACACAGTAGCTGGCTTCTGGAATGTTTTACAAACACAGGATAAGACAAAACATTTCTTAGCCGCTCAGCCTCCGTGTTGCTTGTTCCTCTGCCGTCACGGTCACATGTGTATATGATGTTAGTGGAATCCAATCCTATTGGTAGATTTTAAAAGGTACATCTGATCCCTTCCCTATCAGAAGTTAAAGGGAAGAAATCATCCGCTCTTACATGCACTTAAAGAGCGGATGATTTCTTCCCTTTAACAGAATGTGTGTTTTGAAACAAACTCTGCAGCCTACATTTGGTGAGATGAAACCCTGAGACTTTAGATAATTCTGATACAAACTGCGAGGAAACTTTATGCTCGAGGAACGTCATTGTTCAGACCACTCGTCAATGATGCAAAACTCATTTTACAGTCTAAATTGAATATTTTATTTTAGTGTACTTTAAGGGTGTGTCATAACAGGCTCTTAGCTAAAAGAGTGATTTTGGTCCCTTTTGCAGTTAGACATACCTTTAAGGTGGCCTAGAAGATCAATTAGGCCTAAATTGATGTAAAAACATCAAAAAAGAAGAAATCCAGCAAACCTCCCAGGCGTATAATCAATCAAAGATTTATTTGGAAAACCGTGCACAAAAACATATAAAAAAAAGGGTAAAACATACAGAATGTCCCAACAACCTGGAACAGATAAAGGAATCGTCCTACGCGTTTCAGCAGATATTCGCCTTATTCATGGACATAATTTACTCCACACCAACTTGTCTATTTAAACACACCCTTGTCATCAGGTGTGAGAGCTCCAGGTACTAATTATTAAAGGGACAGACCTAGAATATCACCATACTGAAATAAAGACAGACTAAAAATAATGAGCATTACATTAGGGGGAGATTGCAACGTTAATACTTTAAATGTTAATACTTTAAATGTTAATATAGCATATAAAGAAATATACAAATCTCAACAATTTATAAACATGGGCTAAACATATATATATAATTTGAGTAGCATATTCTACCATAAGCATCTAGTTAAAGACTTATATAAATGGGATCTGCCTCTGTTTATTGTAGAGCCTCCATGCGAGAAAATATTTATGAACTGATATACTAATGCCTTAACAATAACCATAAGTTTTGAAAATAAACGGTAGTGAGTGCATCATATTATTAATTACCCCAATAACAGCATGACATATATTGTATACCTGAGAGGACTTATTAATGAAGAACAACAGAGAGGGCGTTGCAAAAGACAATGAGGAGATGCACAAAACAGTGTGTATAAATTTTTATATATGGTTCAGAGCAAGCTGTGCTAATTCTAATAATAATGTATCTAGAATAAATTAATAAAGATGGAATTTTACTCTATTAATACATAGAGATAAAGAATATATACAAGCCAATCTAAACTATACTACTGTGTACCCATCTTAAATACATGATGTAAATCCTCTTTAGTATAGATTATCACATTTTGCTACTTAATGTACTTCCTGGGATCATAATATAAATCCTATCTATTAATGCCTCCAAAAATTAATGACATCACCCACTATGTTGAAACCATCTGGAATCCTGGTTTTCATTTTGAAAATCCAGAAAGCCTCTTTGTATGAAAGTTTAGTTACTCTATCTCCACCACGTATGGCAGGTTTGATATGGTCAATAATTTGCCACTTTAGACTATTAACCACTTTGTTGTGGACATGTATAAAGTGTCTGGCAAGGTCAGAGCATTCAATACCATGCTCAATATTCTTGAGATGCTCCCTGATCCTATTTCTACACTCTCTAGAGGTGCACCCAATGTATTGTTTTTTACATTCCACGCAATCTATGAGATAGATTACGAAGACAGAGCGACAGTTGGTATATGTATCCAACTCATAGACCTTCTGTGTGGTGTATGATTGAAAATTCTTAGTAACTTTTGTGAATCCACAAGCAATGCAATTGCTGTAGTGACACCTATAGTGCCCTTTTACATTTAACCAGCTATTGCTTCTTGTCTGTGTACTTCTAAGTAGACTAGGAGAAACTGCATTACCTATCGTATAGCCTCTACGCGAGACAAAGTTGCATCCCTTCTGCACAAGATCTTTGAGGCTGTCCTCAGCAGTCAAAATTGGGAGATGCTTTTTCACTATATCACATATTGCATTAAATTGTGCACTATATGTGGTTATGAATGTAGGTCTGGAGTTATCAAAACGTTGTTTATTCACTAGGGCTTTGTTATCAAGGAGGAGGGTTTCTCTATCTAATCTGGTTACTTCTAGGAGGGCTCGATCTATTGTTTTTATATGATAGCCTCTCTCTAGGAGATCTTTTCTCATTTTCAAGCTCTCTGTGATAAAGACTTCATTGTCAGTACAATTACGTTTTAACCTTATGAATTGCCCTTTGGCTATTCCAAAACCCATATGTTTTGGATGATTGCTTTGGCCATGTAATATCGCATTCGCCGCAATTGGTTTGCGATATAAAGTTGTCTTTATCTGCTGAGTGTCTGTTTTTCCAATCAATAGGAGGTCTAAGTAGGGTATAGATTCTTTATTACTCTCATATGTAAACTGTAAATTAGCATCATTGGAGTTGAGAAATTGAACAAACTCCTTTAATCTAGATGGACCCCCTGTCCAAACGAACAGGAGGTCATCAATGTATCTTTTATACATAGTAATGTAACCCCTGAAGGGATTTGCATCTCCAAAGACGTGGCATGCCTCCCACCAACCCATATATAGGTTGGCGTAGGCTGGGGCAAATTTAGCCCCCATGGCAGTGCCACGTCTTTGGAGATAAAAAGTCCCCTCGAATTGGAAAAAATTATGGGTTAGTAAAAAATCCAAGGTTTGAATTAGAAAGGTCTTAAGATTGCCGTCATAGTTACTGAATCTGTCCAGCATGTATGAGATGGCTTCTAAACCCTTTTTATGAGGGATAGCAGAATACAGACTAACTACATCTATAGTAAGCCATTCCGCTGCGTCTGTCCAAGCTACCTCTTTTAGACAACCCAAAAGGTGCTTCGTATCTTTGAGATATGATGGAAGACCATAGACTACTGGTTGTAGTAGAGATTCAATCCATGTTGAAATATTTTCAAATAGAGATCCTATACCCGCCACAATAGGCCTTCCTTTCACCCCCTCCAAGGATTTATGAACCTTGGGGAGGTGATGGAATATGGGGGTAACTGGATCTTGAACATAGAGATAGTCTACAGTGCCCTGGTCTAAAACCCCCATCTCCAAGCCATCATCTAACAGTGATACGAGCTGCTGCCTATATTTCTCAGTTGGGTTATATCTGAGAACTTCATAGACGTCAGCATCATTTAGTTGCCTAAGAGCTTCCTCCAGATATGACTGCCTATCCTGCACCACCACACATCCACCCTTATCCGCCCTCTTTATTACAATATCCTCCCTAGATTTTAAATTATTAAGGGCCTTAGATTGTTTTTCATTTAAATTAGGATAAGGATGCTTGGTGTCATTAAAGAGTGCAATAAGGTCTTCTTCAATTCTGTGGTGAAAAGCTTCTAAGAATGGACCTCTCTCCCTAGTTGGATAAAATATAGACTTTGGTGTATATCCACCATGTGTACATTTAAGCGGAATTTCATCAACTATTGATTCCTTGGCTAGGTCATGTGCCTTTAATAGATCACACGCCTCTGTGAAATCAACTATGTCATATATTTTAGGTAGAGTATCACTAGAGTAGGTAAAGTCTACATCTCTGCTATCATGTGTTTCATCTTTTTTCCAAAAAAATTTCCTTAATGTGAGATCCCGAACCATTTTATTCACATCTACAATAGTGTTGAACAAGTTAAATTTATTAGTTGGTACATAACCTAATCCAAAACTCAATACTTCTTTCTCCTCTCTAGTAAGAGTATAATTTGAAATATTGATTACATTCATAGTGCATATTTGTTTCTTCCTCCTCTCTTTTGCCTCCTTGCCCCTCTGCCTCTTGCTCCTCTTCCTATGCTTCCTCCTCTCTCCCTGGTGTTGGGATCTGCCTGAAAAACCTGCTGATCAATGTTATAATCTGGATTTATATGTTGTTTTAGTATAGGATTAGGAGTGTCATTATCCCTTAAAAAATCCTGCCTCCTTAAATCATCTGATATTGCTACATTGGTATTTTTAGATACATTTCTATTATTACTACTACTATTGTATCTTGTGACTATAGGATCAACTCTAGTAATGCCTGTATTCTTAGGTTTAACTATTTGTTCACTATGTGCTGGCTGCATGCTTTTAGGCAGTACTATGTCAGCTTGCTGTAAAGTATTCTCTTCAGGGTTTTGCTCTAAAAACGTTACATGTTTTTCTACTGGTGAAGTTGTCCTGGCTCTATTTCTGGACCTAGATCTAGATCTGGATCTGTTATTACTACCAGAATTACTACGTGTGTGCCAGGTATAGACCCTGTCATGTGCATGGTCATCACTATCTCTAATGAATTTTTTAAGTTTAAAGTTATCCAGCTCCACCTTAAACTTATCTATAGATTCTTTCAGCAGAGTGTCCATATCCCCATATTTGGGGTGCAACACATAGTCATTAAGCTGTGCTTGTAATTCAGACAGTTCATCTCTTGTTTTGTGTAAGACAGTCTCTTTATAGGATATTATTAACTCCATTAGTCTCCTTGAGCAGTCCGTTAAAATGGCATTCCATTTAGCAATAAAGGAAGAGTCATTTGTCTGAAATGTGGGATATTTGTTAAGACGTAGCCCCCTGGGAATTAAACCCATTATAAGATATTTCTCTAGGGCACGTTTGTCCCACCATGTTTTGTATTCCTTAATAAGGGTACGTTCCATATACAAAAATATGTCACTCATAGATAGAGTCTCTTTTTGATTAATGAAGGTGTCTTCAATTGTCAGCCTGTCCATTTCAATATGTGACATAGGTCTGAGAGAATAAAGATCACGGTTTTCCATGTTTTCCATATTTATAGCCCCTTATTGCAAAGGGTATTTGTAAAATATAAATAAAGGGCTTTGGACACAGTGTGTATGACAGCGTGGGGTTATATACTAGTCGAAATGTCAGAGGGAAAATTAGCCAGTCACAGCAAGTAAATAAATCACAAGAAAGAGGCAGATCCCATTTATATAAGTCTTTAACTAGATGCTTATGGTAGAATATGCTACTCAAATTATATATATATGTTTAGCCCATGTTTATAAATTGTTGAGATTTGTATATTTCTTTATATGCTATATTAACATTTAAAGTATTAACATTTAAAGTATTAACGTTGCAATCTCCCCCTAATGTAATGCTCATTATTTTTAGTCTGTCTTTATTTCAGTATGGTGATATTCTAGGTCTGTCCCTTTAATAATTAGTACCTGGAGCTCTCACACCTGATGACAAGGGTGTGTTTAAATAGACAAGTTGGTGTGGAGTAAATTATGTCCATGAATAAGGCGAATATCTGCTGAAACGCGTAGGACGATTCCTTTATCTGTTCCAGGTTGTTGGGACATTCTGTATGTTTTACCCTTTTTTTTTATATGTTTTTGTGCACGGTTTTCCAAATAAATCTTTGATTGATTATACGCCTGGGAGGTTTGCTGGATTTCTTCTTTTTTGATGTTGTTGCCGTCTAAACAACCAGCTTAAACCTCGGCGTTCTCCAGGACAAAGGCTTGCAGTACCCGGCTTACTGACCGGCTGATGACGTCATCGTAAGACGCCGGTGTGTGTCAACAGGCATTCACAGAGGCGGAGGCTCTCACGGAGTTCGGGACTTACCTGATAAAAAGATACAGCAACGGCAGTCTAAGGTGCTTCGTACCGGCCCGGGGACCCACAGAGTGGTGAACGATCCGGAGGCTGAATAGGCTGCTTGGTATCCGCTTGAATTTACTTACGTTGGTGAGTCTTCACAATACCGCTTTAAATACTCTAAGGATTGATGCTGCTGGTTATGTACACTATAAAAGTCTGGAGCTGTCTAAAGGGGGATTTCTTGTGATTTACTAAATTGATGTAGTCTATATTATCTCTGTGTCTGTAGCATGTGGTTGCTTGTGTATTGAGTTTACCACTGTTTTGGCAAATAATTGGATATTGTATTTCTGCTTTCCCTGACTACGCTTCTACATTAACCATTTGTTTGGAATGACTTGGTATATGACTTTAGCTTGTTTGTTGGCTCTGCATCTGTTTAATGATTTGTACTGCTGCTACCTGCATTAAGTAACTTATGCAAGTTTATATGTGTCTTGATAGTGAGAATAAACGTATACAAAGGTATGTCTTTCTTTGATATTTAAATTTATAAACTTAGTTACTTTCTAGTACTTAATTGTTGTTTGTTTTGTAGGAGCTGCTTAAAGTACCAGAGAAAGTTCAGCTACTAAGTTTAGTCTCATTGTTCTCTTACCCCTGGCCTCTTTTGAAACACTGTTTTTAAGTTCAGTGCATCAGTAAGGGTTTGCGGTGAGCTGAGCCTCTCGGCCATTGATTCCAGTTTGTTACTTTTAAAACAACAGCACTCCACCTGACACTGAGAAGACTTGTGCTCAAACATTAAAGCAGTTTGCTCTTTGTTACATAATACATCAGCAGAGATGGCCCAGATGTTAAATTCCCTTACAGAGCAGGTAACATCTCTTGTTAAATCTGTGCAAGATTCGCAAGCTAATCAGTCATAATGTTTTCAGAATTTTAATTTCAATCTGATGAGCCTTTGAATGCAACACCTCTACCTCAACCTCTGCAAACATTTCCAGTTCCTCTAAATCAACCTCTATTTTTTTAGAACCTAAGTAAAGGATCTTTTGATAGCAGAGGTACCCAGGGTAAACTTACGCCTAGATTTAGAGTTCTGCGTTAGCCGTCCAAACCAGCGTTAAGGGGTCCTAACGCTGGTTTTGGAAGCACACTGGTATTTAGAGTCAGTCAGGAAAGGGTCTAACGCTCACTTTCCAGCCGCGACTTTTCCATACCGCAAATCCCCTTAAGTCAATTGCGTATCCTATCTTTTCAATGGGATCTTTCTAACGCTGGTATTTAGAGTCTTGGCTGAAGTGAGCGTTAGAACTCTAATGACAAGACTCCAGCCGCAGAAAAAAGTCAGGAGTTAAGAGCTTTCTGGGCTAACGCCGGTTCATAAAACTCTTAACTACTGTGCTCTAAAGTACACTAACACCCATAAACTACCTATGTACCCCTAAACCGAGGTCCCCCCACATTGCTGCCGCACTAATAAAAAAATTTAACCCCTAATCTGCCGACCGCACACCGCCGCAACCTACATTATCCCAATGTACCCCTAATCTGCTGCCCCTAACATCTCCGACACCTACATAATATTTATTAACCCCTAATCTGCCCCCCCCAACATCGCCACTACCTAACTACACTTATTAACCCCTAATCTGCCGACCGGACCTCGCCGCTACTCTAATAAATGTATTAACCCCTAAAGCTAAGTCTAACACTAACACCCCCCTAAGTTAAATATAATTTAAATCTAACGAAATAAAATAAATCTTATTAAATAAATTAATCCTATTTAAAGCTAAATACTTACCTGTAAAATAAACCCTAATATAGCTACAATATAACGAATAATTATATTGTAGATATTTTAGCATTTATATTTATTTTACAGGCAACTTTGTATTTATTTTAACGCAGTACAATAGCTATTAAATAGTTAATAACTATTTAATAGCTACCTAGTTAAAATAAGTACAAAATTACCTGTAAAATAAATCCTAACCTAAGTTACAATTAAACCTAACACTACACTATCAATAAATTAATTAACTAAACTATCTACAATTATCTACAATTAAATCAACTAAACTAAATTACAAAAACAACAAAACACTAAATTACAAAAAAAAAAGATTACAAGAATTTTAAACTAATTACACCTACTCTAAGCCCCCTAAAAAAATAACAAAGCCCCCCAAAATAAAAAAAAATGCCCTACCCTATTCTAAATTAAAAAGTTAACAGCTCTATTACCTTACCAGCCCTTAAAAGGGCCTTTTGCGGGGCATGCCCCAAAGAAAACAGCTCTTTTGCATTTAAAAAAAACATACAATACCCCCCCAACATTACAACCCACCACCCACATATCACTAATCTAACCCAAACACCCCTTAAAAAACCTAACACTAAGCCCCTGAAGATCTCCCTACCTTATCTTCACCACGCCGGGTATCACCGATCCGTCCAGAAAAGGGTCAGAAGTCTTCATTCTATCCGGCAAGAAGAGGTCCAGAAGAGGGTCCGAAGTCTTCATCCTATCCAGCAAGAAGAGGACATCCGGACTGGTAGACATGTTCATCCAGGCTGCGTCTTCTATCTTCATCCATCCGGTGCGGAGCGGGACCATCTTGAAGCAGCCGACACGGATCCATCCTCTTCTTCCAGCGACTCCCGACGAATGAAGGTTCATTTAAGTCACGTCATCCAAGATGGCGTCCCTCGAATTCCAATTGGCTGATAGGATTCTATCAGCCAATCGGAATTAAGGTAGGAAAAATCTGATTGGCTGATTGAATCAGCCAATCAGATTCAAGTTCAATCCGTTTGGCTGATTGGATCAGCCAATCAGATTGAGCTCGCATTCTATTGGCTGATCGGAACAGCCAATAGAATGCGAGCTCAATCTGATTGGCTGATTGGATCAGCCAATCGGATTGAACTTGAATCTGATTGGTTGATTCAATCAGCCAATCAGATTTTTGCTACCTTAATTCCGATTGGCTGATAGAATCCTATCAGCCAATCTGAATTCGAGGGACGCCATCTTGGATGACGTCACTTAAAGGAACCTTCATTTGTCGGGAGTCCCCGGAAGAAGAGGATGGATCCGCGTCGGCTGCTTCAAGATGGTCCCGCTCCGCACCGGATGGATGAAGATAGAAGACGCAGCCTGGATGAACATGTCTACCGGTCCGGATGTCCTCTTCTTGCCGGATAGGATGAAGAATGCGGACCCTCTTCTGGACCTCTTCTTGCCGGATAGGATGAAGACTTCGGACCCTCTTCTGGACCTCTTCTTGCCGGATCGGATGAAGACTTCGGACCCTCTTCTGGACGGATCGGTGATACCCGGCGTGGTGAAGATAAGGTAGAGAGATCTTCAGGGGCTTAGTGTTAGGTTTTTTAAGGTGTGTTTGGGTTAGATTAGGGGTATGTGGGTGGTGGGTTGTAATTTTGGGGGGGTATTGTATGTTTTTTTTAAATGCAAAAGAGCCGTTTTCTTTGGGGCATGCCCCGCAAAAGGCCCTTTTAAGGGCTGGTAAGGTAAAAGAGCTGTTAACTTTTTATTTTAGAATAGGGTAGGGCATTTTTTTATTTTGGGGGCTTTGTTATTTTTTTAGGGGGCTTAGAGTAGGTGTAATTAGTTTAAAATTCTTCAAATTTTTTTTTTTTTTTGTAATTTAGCGGGTTTTTTTTTAAATTTAGTTTAGTTGATTTAATTGTAGATAATTGTAGATAGTTTAGTTAATTAATTTATTGATAGTGTAGTGTTAGGTTTAATTGTAACTTAGGTTAGGATTTATTTTATAAGTAATTGTGTACTTATTTTAACTAGGTAGCTATTAAATAGTTATTAACTATTTAATAGCTATTGTACCTAGTTAAAATAAATACAAAGTTGCCTGTAAAATAAATATAAATGCTAAAATAGCTACAATATAATTATTCGTTATATTGTAGCTATATTAGGGTTTATTTTACAGGTAAGTATTTAGCTTTAAATAGGATTAATTTATTTAATAAGATTTATTTTATTTCGTTAGATTTAAATTAAATTTAACTTAGGGGGGTGTTAGTGTTAGGGTTAGACTTAGCTTTAGGGGTTAATACATTTATTATAGTGGCGGCAAGGTCCTGTCGGCAGATTAGGGGTTAATAAGTTTAGTTAGGTAGCGGCGACGTTGGGGGGGGCAGATTAGGGGTTAATAAATATAATATAGGGGTCGGCGATGTTAGGGGCAGCAGATTAGGGGTACATAGCTATAATGTAGGTTGCGGCGGTGTACGGAGCGGCAGATTAGGGGTTAATAATAAAATGCAGGGGTCAGCCATAGCGGGGGCGGCATATTAGGGGTTAATAAGTGTAAGGTTAGGGGTGTTTAGACTCGGGGTACATGTTAGGGTGTTAGGTGCAGACTTAGGAAGTGTTTCCCCATAGGAAACAATGGGGCTGCGTTAGAAGCTGAACGCTGCTTTTTTGCAGGTGTTAGGTTTTTTTTTCAGCTTAAACTGCCCCATTGTTTCCTATGGGGAAATGCACATTTTTCCAGCTAGCCGCTACTGTAAGCAACGCTGGTATTTAGAGTTGAAGTGGCAGTAAATTATGCTCTACGCTCCCTTTTTGGAGCCTAACGCAGCCCTTCAGAGAACTCTAAATACTAGCGTTGTTTAAAAGGTGCAGGGGAAAAAAAACATGCATAGCTAACACACCCCTTCTAACGCAAAACTCTAAATCTAGGTGATAATCTTATCAGACAGACCGGGTCAAGACGCCACATGGAACAACAGTACAAATCATTAAACAAACACAGAGTCCACAAACAAGCTGAATTCACATACCAAGTCAGTCCAAAGGGTTAATACAGAAGTGTAGTCAGGGACAGCAGAAATCAAACCAGAATATCCAAGTAGTAATTTAACAGAGCAGAGGTAAACTCAATACACAAGCAATCACATGCTACCAACGCAGAGCTAATATAGACTACTGCAATTAAGGCCCAATTGATCTTCTAGGCCTCTTTTCATGGTACACTATGCCTAACTTCAGCAGGAAAATCACTCTTTTAGCCATGTGCCTGGTATAACAGGGTGATTTATATGGCATGATGTAATTTGCATTTTGCAGCGAGTTGTACAATCTATTTGGATGTGCACTGTTTATATGAGTTTATGATTAATATGATTTTTATTTTTTACCGGGCACCTTCAATGCACTTTTGAAATGCTTATTTTATTAAGCATCACATACAGACATGTAGGTTACACCCTTTAACAATATATACAGCTCACAGTGTAAAATGTGCCTTTAGATCATCTCATCATGGACAACACTGACAGATCATTTTAGATCATCTGGCCTAATTTGAGATCTTTAGATCATCAAAGCCTAAGATATGTTTTTGTATCAGACCTCTAAGCTTTATTAATAAGATTTTTTTATTTTCAGAGATGTGCTGCTTGGTGGCTTCAGCACAGTTAGTATGTTTGTTGAGTCATATATCAGGAGCTGGATGTGGGCAGTACACCATAATTTTGGTAATGAGGTCCTAGGAATTAGGACATCTGTGTGCAGCAATGTACCAGTGGCTCCATTCTATGTCTCCAGTTTCTGGGTTGGATAGGGAGTCAGGAGAAAGCTAGACTGGGGAAGACAGAAGCATATGTCAGGTTACAGTACTGGGGTCTAGAGGGAAGATTGAGGAATATGCATGGATTTCTTATTTTATCCTGTCTACAAGAGAGGACTTCACTAACCAGACAGATGGTATAAAAACATCAGGCAGCTGTTTGGTACCTACATGGTGGTGCAGGAGACCAGTTTGCCTCTTTGAGGGGGAGAGATAAGAGGGAAGTAGAAAGTTCTGGTATTCACAGTTTTTTAAAATGCCAAAAATGCTGGAGACAAGTTAGTGGAGGTGGAGGCACTTGTACTAGTTGACATTGGACTAGCAGTTGGAGAAATTAGCCAGGAGCTGGGTATGGTGCCACAAAGGACTGCAGGAGATTTGGTAGCACAGATAAAGAAGCATTAATTTACATAATTTAGTATTATCTGCAAAGATAAAGATGTTGCTGTTTAATAATTCCACTGAATATTTAATGAAAATATTTAAAAAAAAAATGGACTCAACCCTGATCCTTGATGGACCCAATGTATTACTTTTGTACAAGTGAGTATGATCTATTTTCTCTTTGGTCCATCTTTTAATCAGTTGTTTATTTTCGTGCCAATATTGGGCCCGGTTAGGAGCAAAGCGCAAATGTTTGTGCGCAAGCAATATTGTGTTTTCATGTTCGTTTGCAAGCAAGTTAAATTGCGCTCATATTACTAGTAAATGCGATCGCTTGAGCGCAGTCGATGTCAACGCACTTCTGGTTAGCGCATCCTCAGAGCTATGGTTAACTGTTTTGTGAAACAAAAAAGTGTCACAAAACACATAAAAAATACATTACACAATACATATACACTCATAATAACACTATTTAATAAAAACTATTTTTTTTAAAATTGCACAAAAAAGTTATAGTGTGTATTTACTGTAAATATTTCACATTCCAATGTTCTGCACATAGGAGGAGGAAGGTACAAATCTAAATACTTAGAACATATTCTGTTATTTGCTTGTACTCATTTTTAATATGGAGAAAAAAAAGTCAAGGTTTACATTCGTTGAATTCTTGGAGGGCTGCCGTGTTTTGTTCCATAAATAAATATTCCTGTATGTATATATCTTTACCTATATATCATCTATATAAAGGTATAAATATATATTGTACCAAAATACCATCAGACATATGTAGAAATGTGTATTTATGAATAAAGAGCTTTGGAGTGTAAAATATTAATATTTTCATGTCAGTTTAGCGCACATGAGAATGTGTGATCGTTTTTTTTTTGCTCTATTTACTTCTATGGGGGAATAGATTATTGCGTGCGCTATATTCTAAGTTTGGCTTTTTGTGTGCGTTAGATTAGCACAAGAGCGATAACGTTTTACTTTTAAATCATAATACGAGCGCAACCCAACATGCTCAAAAAAGCTTACTTTTAGCGCTCTAGAGAAAGCTCTCGACTCGTAACCATTATCAGCTATTCCCAGCACTATCATTTTGTACACATACAGCTAGATTACAAGTCTGTGCGTTCGTCTTTTAACGCTGAAAATATGGTATTTTCAGCATTAAAACAGCACCGCAGCCATTACAAGTCTTGTCGGTATAGGTGTACCGCAAGGCTTTTAGCCTGTAACGCAACGTCAGTACTGAGCTGGTATTACGAGTTTTGACGTGTCAGGGTTAGATTTCAATGGAAAAAGGATCTCAAAAAGCAAATTTTTCCTGTTTTACAGCTAGTTGAGCTGGGTGCTATTTTTATAACAACAAATAAGAGGGTGCTAAAGAAAGCAGCAATGAAAATGACTTTTAGAAGTTAATATAAGTTAAGCAATATGATTAGTGTTGATAATAATCCCGGATAAAGGAAACAGACAAACAAAGTCTGTAAGGAATAAACAGTGCAATTTATTAATAAAAGGAAACTAGTTATTACGGTAATAATCTATCTAGACCACCGGTGGTTAAAAATACCTTCAGATAAAAAGATTAATAAAACAGGTTTATCAATATTAATGCATTGAGAATCGATTGAATAAACAATGTTGAGAGTTAAATCACTTGCGTGTTTTATCACTTGTTAAACTGTCCCCAATATGTTGCAAGATCTTAGCTGTCCGTATGAATATATAGTTGGTCGTAATTAGTGATGTTGTGAATTAGGGAGATTTATACACTTAGTTTAGTGTGATCCAATATATAGGGTGACTCCTTAGAGTGTGGTACTATATCCACCATATACCAGAATACGAAATCTAGTTTACCTCAAGATTTCTCTACTCACGGAATCCTTGTGTGGCCTTCTTCTTTGTAGACATTTAGTTACCTTTTTCTGTCATGTACAGCGTTCAGCTTGTGAACTAGGCGTTCAGGTTGTGAACTAGGTTGTCTGTTTCAGAAGTGTTCAGGTCACATGTCCTCCAGTATCCAATAGCGTGAGTAGATTGCAGGTTTTCTGTTGGAATTTTTCTTTGCTGTTAAAGTCCAAATAAAAATTACAGAGCGCTCTGATATATTAAAACATGGACTTGTACTAGGAATATAGGATATGCTCCATCAACGCATTTCATCTATCAAAAGCTTTTTTCAAGAAAAAAAGCTTTTCATAGCTGAAACGCGTTGATGGAATATTGAAAGTCCCCTTTATTTGTTCCACTGGTAAATCCTAGCATTTCACAAATGCTAGGATTTACCATCACTTTAAGCTTTTTTCTCATCTGAATATTGAGCATATTATAAATATTGAAACAGTTACAAACACAGTACTGGCAAAAATAAGTAATGTGCCATACTTAAAGTGTGGACTGTATCATACTATAGTCACAGGTCACAATTATACTAAGGTACGTGTTTATAAGAGACTGAATATAGCTAAAAGGCACAGTTTATGTATTGTGCAGTGGATAATAATTTAGATACTGAATTCTGTTGTACATTATTGTCACAGCTGCTGATAATCAGAATTGTTCCTTAGGTAAAAGAATCAAATGTGCAGATTTAGTCAAATATATAGAAAAAATTAAGTAGTGTTGTTTCTGCTTAAGTTTTACTTCACATACTGTTTTGAAATAAAAACTAACTGCAGACTTTTTATATCCCACATTATCAGAATGTAAGTTTAACTTTAACATTACATTCTTAATATAGTGGTTAGTAATTGATCACAATGTAACATTTGCAAATGTAATAATCACAGTGTGGACTCAGAAAAGATATAAAAATAAAGATGCTGATAATTTGCTACATCGATGTTAACAGCATAAAGAAAAAATAAGAGCATTAAGCAAAGGAACTTGTAAACTGGTTAAATTCCTCAATCACATGCAGGATAAACAAAGTCTTGGTTATAGTATCAGAAGCTGGAACAACTGAGTAAAGTGAGACTTCAAACAGCAACAGTCTGTAGTAGAATGGTAATGCAGTAAGTACTTACTGGAATCTGCTGACAAAAAGGATGTGTTGTGACCAAAGTACAGCAGGCTTCTGTTTGTCTGCAAAGCTCCAGTCTGAATAGGGGAGGCGTCCAGGTGCACACTGAATCTGTAGGCAGACTTCCAGGTAGTGCTGCAGGAAGCAGCTGAACAAAGCAGTAAGTGGCTCAATTGAAACCAGGGGAGGTTCCTCAATAACAAGCAATGAGCAAAGGAGCTAGGATGCTTATAAAGGAACACAACAGGCATAGTTAAAGGGACAGGCTGTAAAGAGATACTGAT
Source organism: Bombina bombina (assembly GCF_027579735.1). Taxonomy (NCBI): domain Eukaryota; kingdom Metazoa; phylum Chordata; class Amphibia; order Anura; family Bombinatoridae; genus Bombina; species Bombina bombina. The sequence goes on along the minus strand of NC_069499.1, from coordinate 313,115,730 downwards.
ATTAGGACAGGTCAACCATACAAGGAAAACCTCCAGGTTTTATGTCCAGGAGACGATTCAGAAAGAGTGTCTCTCAGGATGTCTCCGATGAAAAAGCGAGACCAAACGAGGGGCAGAAATGTTAGTGGCAGGCTTCCAAGAATCCTCCTCATGCGAATACCCCTCCCAATGGACTAAATACTGAAGTACACCCCGAAACACTCTAGAATCCAGAATTTCAGAGACCTCATACTCCTCTTCGTCAGATAGGGACTGAACCGAATCCGGAATGGATGATGGAACAGATCGGACAGAAGTATAAGGTTTAATCATGGCAACGTGGAATGAAGGGTGTATGCGATACTTTTCTGGTAACCGTAGTACAACAGCGTTGGAGTTAATGATTTTTTCTATGGGAAATGGCCCTATATACAACTGGTTGAATTTGGCTTTCGTAGCTGGTATTCGTATGTGACGGGTGGATAACCAGACCAAATCCCCGACCTTGTAATCTGGAGCTGGTCGCTGGCGTAAATTGTAGTAGTGTTGATGGCGGGATTGAGCCCGGGTGATATTATCCTGTAATAATTTAAAATTTTGAGCGATGGAATTAACTAAGTCGTTAACAGTAGGGCATTGAACATGCATATTGGGTAGGAGATCATAAGTAGGATGAAATCCATAATTGGCGAAAAAGGGGGAAAGCTGGGTGGAATCACTTTTTTTGAGAGTCTGCGTAAAGTGTCAGCAATTGACACCGTTGAAGGAAATTATGGATCTCAACTGCAGATCTAATTATTAAAAAATGAGTGAATGTATCACTTTAGTCTCTGTGCTTATATAAGTAATGAGCTCAGAGTGACATAAGTGAATTTAATTAAATGAGAAGTCTGAAAATTATATGATGAAACAGTCCTTTAAAGAAAAGTTCTTAAGGTAAAAAGAAAGTATCAGACTTTGCATAAGCAGGTTTCTATTATGTATGAGAACCTGTTATTTTTATTCCAAGTTGCCTCTTTCCTAGCAACAGAATGTACAGAGAGAATTTGTTACTTTCCCTTTAAATATTGCTAGAGACAGAGCACTTACAAGTATGGAGATTTGTTCAAGCTTAAGCGCTACAGCAGAATGAAATCCGAGTGTCAGTTTTCATCTACTGAGGAGTGACGTCAGAGATGCTGCATTGAATAGTTACCGGAGCTATGCGGTCTGTGTATAAAGAGATAGCTTGCTACAGTTGCGATGAGCAAATGAATTGCTAATTCAAAGACGGCTTGAGGCTCCGGTCGAAGATCAGGAAGTGTCACGGTGATACTTGGAGGGTGTGGCTAAGTTCCGTTACTTAACAGTGGGTTATCCGTTATATAAGGTAACGAGTATATGTTTAGTATATCCCAAGTAAACCTCGATACCTGATACAGATTGAAACAGTGAAATGTCCCAGTTTGTAGCTTCTGAAATTCAGTTGAGAGATTACGCTGACGCTGGTAATCACATTCAGCTAAAATGTAAAAGGAAATCCAAACAAGCGCTGCAGCACTTCAAACAAACTGCAGCGAATAAAGAGAGGCTTTAAATTAATCTTTAGTTCTTTGGTATAAATTGTAATCCTTTCTTAATCCTCAGTAAGGAGTCAGGTAGAATTTTGGCATAGCTTCTAGCTGCAAATCAACAATAACTAAGCACCTGTTCAAGGTGCTGTGATGCCTTAAATAGGGGAGTGGTAAAGCAAGGCAGGAAAGTTTAGGTGAAAAAGAAAAGCTGGAATGGAATCCTGACAGATCCCCCCCTTCAAGCAAGCCGACCCTCGGCTTGGGGTTTAGGTCTTTGAGGGTATCGTCTATGGAAGCGAGCCACCAGCCTAGGGGCAGATACATTGGTTGAAGGTTCCCAGGTGTCATCATCAGGCGAAAAGCCCTTCCAACGGATGAGATATTGAACGACCCCATTGACAATCCTGGAATCCAAGATATCTTGTACTTCAAACGAGTCCGCATCCAAGATGGCAGAATTTGGTGGGAGTATCTGATTAGTTGGATCTGAAGAAGTAAAAGGTTTCAGGAGAGAAACATGAAATGAAGGGTGTATCCTCAAGGAAGGTGGAAGGTCAAGAACTACAGCATTTTCATTTATGATCCTTGAAATAGTAAATGGACCGATAAAAAGAGAGGCAAGTTTTTTGCTAGGTACTTGAAGACGTAAATACTTAGTGGAAAGCCAAACTCTGTCGCCAACGGAGTAATGAGGCGACGGTCTTCTTCTGAGGTCATAAAAGCGCTTTTGGGAAGCTTGAGCCTGTTGCAGGTTTTTCTTCAATGAAAGATAATTTTCCGTCAGTTTACGTATTAAGTCGTCAACTGAAGGTATGTCTTCAGTACCAGAATAATTGAATGACAGGCGTGGATGATATGCATAATTAGCATAGAAAGGTGTCATTTTAGAAGATGAATTTAAGGTGTTGTTATATGAAAACTCTGCCATACTCAAAAATTTTATCCAGTCTTGTTGGTGGTATGCACAATAACATCTTAAATATTGCTCCAACCAATGATTAATTCTCTCTGATTGCCCATTTGTTTGTGGGTGATAGGATGTAGATAGACGATGATCTATTTGTAAAGCTGTTGTGAGATGTTTCCAAAATCGGGAAGTGAACTGACTACCTCTGTCAGTAGTTAAAATGGAAGGAAGTCCATGAAGACGAACCACATTATCAAGGAAAAGATGAGCTGTCTCAAGAGAAGAGGGGATCTTATGAAAGGGAATGAAGTGTGCCATCTTAGCCAAAAGATCTGTTATGACTAGGATGGTATTTTTCCCAGCACTGAGTGGTAAATCAACAATGAAGTCCATTCCTAAATGGTTCCATGGAGAGTCTGGAATGGGCATTGGCATTAAGTAACCATATGGTGGTTTCTTTTCTGCCTTTGAAATGGAACAGATATTGCATGACCTTACGTAATTCTGTACGCTAATGAACATGTTAGGCCACCAGTAATGTCTTTGTAGTAATTCCAGCGTTCTTCTGATACCTGGATGTCCTGATAATGGTGGTTCATGGAAATCTCTTATCAGTTGAGACCTTAGTGATTCAGGTATGTAGAGTCTGTTTCCGAGGAAGTACAAGTCCTTGTAGAAAGCAAGTTTGTCATAAGGTATCTGTTTGTCATTTTTCAATGCTACTTGGATATCATTTTCTAGAACCGTCATAGCTCCGAGGAATCTTTCAGGTGGTATCATGGAAGTGGGAGAGGTGGATGAAGGTGGTTTGTCAACCATTCTTGAAAGGGCATCAGCTTTTCCATTTCGTGATCCTGGTCTGTAAATTATCTTGTAATTGAAGCGACTGAAGTAGAGGTTCCACCTGACTTGTCTACTAGAAAGAGACTTGTTCTTCTGCAGGTATTCGAGGTTGCGGTGATCCGTATATATGATAATCGGTTCTTTGGTGCCCTCTAAAAGATGTCTCCAATGTTCAAACGCCCTTTTGATAGCCAAGAGCTCCTTTTCCCCGATGGGATAATTCATCTCTGCTGGATATAAGGTGCTTGAAAAGAAGGCAACTGGATGGAGGGGTGAATTCAAGGTGTTCCGTTGTGATAATACTGCCCCTATAGCGTATTCTGAGGAATCCACTTCTAAAATGAACTGAAGTGTGGAATTCGGAAAACTTAGTATGGGTGCAGAAGTGAATGCATCTTTTAGGAAAAGGAAGGCTTGGTTAGCTTGATCGTTCCATCTGTAAGGTATGTTAGAACTAGTTAATTTTGTGAGAGGTTTTACTATCTTGGAGTAATTCTTAATACATTTTCTATAATAGTTGCTGAAGCCTAAGAAACATTGCAGATGCTTCCTAGTTGTGGGTTGTGGCCACTGTTTGACTGCATCTACCTTATCTTGTTGCATCTGTATACCTTTAGGACTGATACGATATCCAAGGAACGTGATGTCTTGTGTATGGAATAGACACTTTTCAGCCTTTGCATAAAGACGATGTGCTTGTAAACGAGAAAGGACCCAACTAACATGCTTAACATGTTCCTCCAGGGAGGAAGAATATATCAAGATGTTGTCGAGGTAAATAACAACACAGATATCCAGTAGGTCTCTGAAGACATCATTAATAAAATATTGAAAGGTTGCTGGGGCATTTGTCAACCCGAAGGGCATAACTAAATATTCGTACAACCCATATCTTGTCCTAAAGGCCGTGAGCCACTCATCCCCCTCTCTAATGCGAATCAAGTTATATGCTCCTCGTAAGTCTAATTTCGTGTAGATCTTTGCATCCTGTAGTCTTTCGATCAATTCAGGGATGAGGGGAAGAGGGTATCTGTTCTTCACAGTGATGTTATTCAGATCTCTATAATCAATAATTGGACGTAGAGATTGGTCCTTATTCCGGACGAAGAACATGCCTGCTGCGGCTGGTGAAACTGAAGGACGTATGAACCCTTTACGCAGGTTTTCTTCTAAATACTCTTTAAGATGGTCCAATTCTGGTTTGTTAAGGGGGTAAAGACGTCCACAGGGTGGTGTGGTCCCAGGTTTTAGATCTATAGGACAATCGTATGGACGATGTCGAGGTAATGTCTCAGCCTCTTTCTTACTAAATACTTCTGAGAACTTAGAGTATTCGACTGGGATTGAAGTTAAATCTGGTTCTGGTAATACTTTATTGAAGTGCAAGAGTGAAGTTAAGGAGTGTTGGTAGCAAGTCTGTTTGCAATAGGAGGAATCCAATCTCACTTGTAAGGTTTTCCAATCTATTGAGGGTTCATGTAATTGTAGCCAATGCAACCCCAATACTATTGGAAATAATGGGGAAAGAATCACATCAAATGTGATGTATTCTTGGTGAGAACCTTGAATTGTAACCAAAATAGGGATGGTGTGGTGTGTGATTGGACCTGAGGAGATTTCTGAACCATCTACAACACGGATAGACACGGGGTTTAATTTTTTTATTAGTGGTATTTTATTTAAGGTTACAAGTGTCTGATCAATATAATTTCCTTGGGCTCCAGTATCAACGATTGCTTCTTTCTTCAGCAGCCTTTGCTCCCACTGTAAAGTGAGTAGAAGACTACAGTGAGAAGGTTTATTATGCATAATAAGAGAGGTTAAGAAAGGAGAGCACTTACGAGTTTTATTCCTTTCAAGGGTTGGACAGTCTCTAACAGTGTGGTTTGCCATACCACAGTACATGCATAAGCCTTTGTTCCTGCGTCTTGAACGTTCTTCAGCTGTCAAGGGTCCCCGAATGAACCCTATGTCCATGGCTTCACTTTGATTAGGAGATATAGTTGAGCTATGTGTAGGTGGTATAGTGGGTTTTTTGTAGGGCATATCTTGATTGTGACGTTCACTTTTCCTTTCCCGAAGTCTTCGGTCTATCTGCATGCTTAATTTCATAAGTGTCTCGAGTGTATCCGGTAAAACAACTCTGGCGAGTTCATCTTTAAGCGGCTCTGAAAGGCCTAATCTAAACTGGTTCCTCAAGGCAATCTCATTCCATTGCGAGTCGGTCGCAAATTGCTTAAAGTCAGTAATATATCATTCGACTGGTCTAATTCCTTGCTTTAATTTTCTCATTTTCCCTTCAGCACTGAGTTGGAGATTGGTGTCAGCATAGTATTCATCCATGGCTGTGAGAAAAGTATTTAGAGTGGATAACACTGGGTTGCGTGTTTCATATATTGTGTCAGCCCAAACTCTAGGTTCAGCTCTGAGGTAAGATATTAGAGTAAGTACCTTGACCTCGTCATTGGGATAGGTCCTGGGTTTCAGGTGGAACATTAAGAGACAAGCATTCTTGAAATGTCGGTACTGACTTCTATCTCCATAGAATAGATCAGGTGGGGAAACAGAAGGTTCAGGAGAATGCTCAGAAGGTGGAGTCCTGGAAGTGGTTGTATCCTTGATTACTTTGCGCAGTGTTTCATTCTCCAACTGGAGTTCCTGCATCCCTTGGCTGAGTTGGTCGACTCTTTGAGAGAGATTGTAGACCACTTGTGGTAGATCTACTGGATCCATTTATTCTTTTAGGCTTAGTTATTATGTGAGAGTCTGCGTAAAGTGTCAGCAATTGACACCGTTGAAGGAAATTATGGATCTCAACTGCAGATCTAATTATTCAAAAATGAGTGAATGTATCACTTTAGTCTCTGTGCTTATATAAGTAATGAGCTCAGAGTGACATAAGTGAATTTAATTAAATGAGAAGTCTGAAAATTATATGATGAAACAGTCCTTTAAAGAAAAGTTCTTAAGGTAAAAAGAAAGTATCAGACTTTGCATATGCAGGTTTCTATTATGTATGAGAACCTGTTATTTTTATTCCAAGTTGCCTCTTTCCTAGCAACAGAATGTACAGAGAGAATTTGTTACTTTCCCTTTAAATATTGCTAGAGACAGAGCACTTACAAGTATGGAGATTTGTTCAAGCTTAAGCGCTACAGCAGAATGAAATCCGAGTGTCAGTTTTCATCTACTGAGGAGTGACGTCAGAGATGCTGCATTGAATAGTTACCGGAGCTATGCGGTCTGTGTATAAAGAGATAGCTTGCTACAGTTGCGATGAGCAAATGAATTGTTAATTCAAAGACGGCTTGAGGCTCCGGTCGAAGATCAGGAAGTGTCACGGTGATACTTGGAGGGTGTGGCTAAGTTCCGTTACTTAACAGTGGGTTATCCGTTATATAAGGTAACAAGTATATGTTTAGTATATCCCAAGTAAACCTCGATACCTGATACAGATTGAAACAGTGAAATGTCCCAGTTTGTAGCTTCTGAAATTCAGTTGAGAGATTACGCTGACGCTGGTAATCACATTCAGCTAAAATGTAAAAGGAAATCCAAACAAGCGCTGCAGCACTTCAAACAAACTGCAGTGAATAAAGAGAGGCTTTAAATTAATCTTTAGTTCTTTGGTATAAATTGTAATCCTTTCTTAATCCTCAGTAAGGAGTCAGGTAGAATTTTGGCATAGCTTCTAGCTGCAAATCAACAATAACTAAGCACCCGTTCAAGGTGCTGTGATGCCTTAAATAGGGGAGTGGTAAAGCAAGGCAGGAAAGTTTAGGTGAAAAAGAAAAGCTGGAATGGAATCCTGACACTTTTGGTGTTATTATAGGCAAACTCAGCAGTTGCCAAATATTCAGCCCATTTATCTTGTTGCTGTGAACAGAAAACATGTAAATATTGTTCTAAAGTTTGGTTGGTGCGTTCACATTGGCCATTCATTTGCGGATGATATGATGTTGTAAGTTTCCTTGTGATATTCAATTTGTCACATAAGGATTGCCAAAATTTAGATGTGAATTGGCTACTTGTTGGTAGTCCATGTAATTTTACAATGTGTGATAAAAACAACTCTGTGGTTTGATATGCAGTGGGTAAAGCTTGTATGGGCAAGAAATGTGCCATCTTAGTAAATAAATCGATAACTACTAAAATTGTAGTATAAATCTTTGATTTAGGCAACTCTACTATGAAATCCATAGCGACTTCTTTCCATGGTCGATCGGGTATCGGTAATGACATTAAATATCCATAAGGTTTTTTATGATCCTTTTTGTTTTGAACACATAAAGTACAAGTTTTAATGTAATCCTCTATTGAGCTCCACATCTTAGGCCACCAAAATTTCCTTTTAATCAAATCATATGTATTTTGTATTCCAGGATGTCCATTAAGGACTGAGTCATGGTTTTGTTGTAGAATTACCTTTTGTAAAGTTGGTGGTATATACAAGAGATTCTCAAAATAATATAAACCATCTGGATGTTTTATGAGATTATATTTATTTGTATTAACATCCCTGCTTTGAGCATCCTTTAATTCTTGTGTAAAAGGTTGTATGCAGGAGATGAAATTTCCTGGAGATAGAACAGTTCTCTGTGGTTCATTATGGTTAGGGGGTGTTCTCTGTCTTGACAGAGCATCTGCTTTCCCGTTACGTGATCCAGGTCTGTATTGTATATGGAAGTTAAACCTAGAGAAATACAGACTCCATCTGAGTTGTCTTGATGACAACGTGCGGTTAGTCTGCAAATACTCTAGGTTCTTGTGGTCAGTATATACAAGAATTGGTATATCTGTACCCTCCAACAAGTGCCTCCAATGTTCGAAAGCTGATTTGATCGATAGGAGTTCTTTTTCCCCTATTGGATAGTTAATTTCTGGAGGTGTTAAAGATCGTGAGTAATTAGCATCCGGATGAACGGGTTCTGTTAAACTTGTCCTTTGAGATAGGATGACACCTATTGCATACTCCGATGCATCAACTTCTAGGATCTACTGTTTTGTAGGATCTGGGAAATGAAGTATTGATGCAGTTGTTGTTATGTGATTCTTTTTTCAGGATATGATGTTATCTTATATATCACTTTTCAGCAAGGAAATGACTGACACATTACACAGGTTTTCACAATCTTATAATAACAATGATGGTTTATTCTGCAACATAATCATGGAAACAAAATACCACAAACCACTATTCATACTTATAACACTCTATGCAATTGCAATGCTTATATAAACAATTCTAGATACAACTATCTATACAGTTTTCAGTTACATTTAGTTGCCTGCACAACGACTGATAACAATCTTATGTTGTATTACCACTAAAACAAGTCTAGCTAGTTTTAAACAAACAAATTAATACATCACCGTGATCTCTGTTTGCATCATCCTATCCTGCCGCTTCTGGGGCGCAATGGGAGGGGACATCTGGGCAATCTTTGGACCAGGAGAAAAGCAGGCGATCAGCGGGAAAAACAACACCGAGGATGCGTCCATCCATGGGTCCCAAAAATACACTCAAATACACACACCACCAATACTCAGACTCTCAGACTGACTCAGACATCAGACATCAGACATGACAATCAATATGACAATCAGACAGTGATCAGATTGCCTAGATGTACCCCTCTTTATACTGTTCACTTGTGTAACAGTGTTGGCGCAACTCCACAGATCCTGAGACCGCACCCTCTGTGATTGGCCCTGGCCCAAGACATCTGGCCAGTCTGTCTTTAGCCTTAACCAAGCTTATCAGGGCATACCCAGGTACTATCTCTGACGTATTCCTAAACTGCAATGCCGTCATCTTTAGTTTCAAACAAACATGTTTTTCTGCCTAACATTAATTATGTGGTCTTATGCAGTTACTTTTGTCAAATACATCAATAATAGTTTTAACAATCTTTCCATAGATATAATTAATAGCTAAACATCAATAATGGCTTTATTACTTAGCCTATTGCAATTAATATTACTTAGCTTATTGCACTTAATAATAATTAACAATATTACCATGGCATTAGCCCCTATACCAATGTGTTCCTTAATGTCAGTAAGTGACCCCTGCCAAGGTTACACCCTTGTTCTGTCTGGGTTTTGACTTCTTATCATCAGCATCCATCGGTTGTTTACCACTTGTAGCATGACTTAGCAAAATTCAGTGTCATCTACTTGAAGTTAATTAATGTCTTTCACTCTGTTAAAGGCACACTCTCTTAAAGGCAAAGTCACCCAAGTTAGTGCAATGCTTTCACTCTCTTAAAGGCAAAGCTACACAAGTTTAAGCAAGTGTTATATGAGCAATTACTGCAACCACTTTCCTTACATTCCACCCCTTGGTCATGTGACACCTTGCTTGTTTCTAAACACATACCTTAATAATTAAAACACTCAAGTAATATTGTCTTTTGGTTTAAAACACATCCTACCTAATGTATTACAGAAACATCCAAACATTTTTACTATAATGAATATCCCACACAAGCAAGCCACACTTATTAATAGCCATTTAACTATAGTTTTGCCTAAGCTTCCAAGCCATCCCCCCAGTCCAAAAGTCCAGTCAAAGTCTTTAAGCCATTTGCTAAATGAATCATCATGTACCTCACGTATGTGCTTTTGCACTTCTTCTAGTCTGTGTAGGTCATGTTTGATTTTACCTGTATTGTCTTCTATGTACACACAGCATTGCTGGTGGATTCTTTGGCAAACTCCTCCTTCTGCAGCTAGGAGATAGTCTAGAGCCATTCTATTCTGCAATGCCACCATCCTAATTTGTTCCTGTTCTAATGCTAAGAGCTCTATTGCATCTCTAGTTACATTAAAAGCTTCATCCACTAAATCAGCTAGCGTATTTAATCTAGTGAGGGCTGTAGCAGCCCCATAATGAGGGACAAATGTTGCAAGCAGGCGCATACCTTCACTAATTTTAACTCCATTGTGTATTTTGTCCAGGTCAAGGTATCTTCGTGTTCTATGCAATATAGGTGGTGGAAGCGTGGTGGTTATGTTAAAAGCAGGGAATATATATCCTAAAAAGCATGGGCCATAATGGGTGCAAGGTATTACCTTTACTGCCCACCTCCCACACAACCAATAATATCCCACTGGCAGTTTAACAAAAGGAGGACATATCCTATTCAATCGCTTCCTCCCATCCTTAGTCCATGTGTTACCTGCTAGTGTTTCCCTATTAAGCTGGTACCAGTCTTTAATAAGGTCTCTGGGCTCACCAAACTTAGTCTTCCATTTCTCATGGGCATAAGTCAAATATGAGAAGTCATAGAATTTCAGTTTAATGTTGAATACCCCTGTCCTATTTTTAACTAGCCGTCCTATGTTATACATTAACATTATCATGTCAGGTAGCTGGGTTAGGTTATTAGTACTATATATCTCCCCATCTAGATTCTGAAACATAATAGCACCTGTAGTCACATTATTAGCTAGATGCAACTTATCCAGCAAGTCATCCCTACCTGGTGTGTTAAGACCTGTAAAATTCCACACAGTCTTATTCCCAATCATATCGGCAAGCATACTCATGGTTAAAGATACACCTAGATAAGGGTAACCCCTAGTCTGCCCGTGAGGCACAAACCCACACACCCAACATGGTCCCTGAAAATTTGTCACATTAAACACATCTTTGGCACTTTTTACGAAGGTATTATCAAGTTCCCATGAGGAGGCATGCAGGGAGCCTAGATGGCGCCGTGCATGGTCCCTCTTTCCCTTGTGTCGGTTGTTTAATAATTTCCCATCCATTACAGGTCTCCTGATATACATTAAAAGAGGTTCAGATGACTCCTTTCCTGTATATTTACACACATATGTCAGTCCCTCTGGTTCCCCATCAGTGTATGATATGTTTAACATTACAGCACGAACCTCTGTATCAATGGATGTTTTACAACCTAAAATGCGTTCCTGAATCCCCACTGTTAGTTTTGGGGAAGTGGAAGGCATACTGGGATTTTCACAAATCAACCCAACCCCTTCTTGCAATTCAAATATTAAGTTCTCATCCGGTAAAACAATTGTCCAGCTCTCATCCTCCTTAGACTCCTTACAGTCTTCCCTGGTCACTGCAGCAGAACAAAAATCTTTAGTTACACAATGTACAGTGAAGGAAGGGATGTCACAGGTAATTGTCTCTTCTTCTGATAGTTCAAATACCACCCTTTCCCGCTTGGTAAGGAACATCCAACTTCCATATTCATTTTTGGTCAAACAGGTTACGTCGTCATCAAAGGTAAATGGGATGGAGCAGGATGCCCATGTTGTGCAATACGGAACGGTCATGCTTCCCTCATAGAAGGTGTGATAGCTGGCACCGGACACCTCACGTTTCATCCTCTGGCTCATCAGTGCTTGGCTTACGCATGCGGCCAAAAGGAGTCCCAACAGAGCACCGGTTACAATAACAGCCCTGTCAACAAGAATCTAGGAAGGAAACATACTTCAAATTAATTCCGTAAATAGCACTTGCCCGCAGGCACATGCAGCCAATCATTGCTCCCTATCCTTGACTACATTCACTACATTGTAACTTCCCTTTTAATACATCTATGCTAATTAAATACTCTGGGATGGGTACAATTAAAACAAAACATCACTGCTTAGGGAGACTTCCTACTTTCAATGCCACCCCTGCTTGTTTTACTTCTATAGTCTCACCCCCCCCTAATAAATCTAAGTTGCCTCCACTCCAGTATCAATCAAAGCCTGCTTAAAATAGACCACACTGATACTGGGAGCTTGGCCTGTTTCGTATGGGCCCTGGAAATATTACTCCAGGTCCTCCAATGAAAGCAAGTCCAACCCTGGCCCTGGGGCTTCAGGGGCACTGGCCCTTTTTGTCCCATCCAGGTATTGGTATCCTTTTCCAGTGGACTTTGTTTGGGAATCAACTAGGGACATTTTCCCCTCAGGGCTAGTTTCCCAACACATTACCACAGCATGTTGAGCATGATGCTCAATGTACTCCTGTGTGCCTATCATTCTGGACAGTGAGATTTCACTGTCAGTGATGGATCTGTCATTCAGTACATTTACTGCTTTTCCCAAATGGACCTTCCATTTCTGCAAAGTTTTATCCCACCCCCCAGGGTCCCATCTGGCCCTGCTCTGTAATACTGATTGTAACTTACTTTTGCTCAACCTACCACCCTTCCGCTTTACTTTGGCCCTGGCTACCATAACCACAGCCTGTTGAGCTACATCTTCATAACACTGGCTCTTTTTTAATAGCAATTTATTCTGACTCTGCAGGCACACTGTCTGCTCTACAGCTTCCTCTAACTGCTCGTGTGTCTTTCTGTATGCCTGTAATAACACCCATAATTTCTTATGTAACCTTTCTGTGTCTGAATCTGTCTTAACTTTTACATTCTGTAATTTATTCAACACTTCACAAGGTTCTGTTTTGTCAAAAAATTCAGCGTTATCTTTGAGGTCAGTCCCAGACGAGACTTCCCCTGCTAATTCCTGATATGGGGTCCCCTCCCAAGCCGCAATATTTTGAGGCCGTGAAGGGGGAACCGTTTGTACTTTCTTCCTAAACATTTTCATAATACCTTCAATTATTGCTGACATCAATCAATAAATTCACAGTAACAGTAACAATATACGTTAATATGTATATACCTGTGCAATATCAATTAATTTCATTCCAAGGTGACAATTGTGACTATGTCCATGAAATATCTGTTTATTTACACAGCTTTCATGGCTCATTTGAGGAATTTAACAATTCAATTCTAATTAATCCAGAAACATATATATTTATACTCCTGACCGTGCAAGATACAGCTATATATTTTTCTGGCTTATTTTTTTTTATCTACAAAAGGGGTTTCACTTTCGATTGGAGCTGCGTCTATTAGCTCTGCACATTCAGTAAGAAAACTGTCAGTTTCTTTGCTCAAGTGATAAACAATTATGTATCCTGCCGACTACGCCAATAATGTTATGTGATTCTTTTTTCAGGATATGATGTTATCATATATATCACTTTTCAGCAAGGAAATGACTGACACATTACACAGGTTTTCACAATCTTATAATAACAATGATGGTTTATTCTGCAACATAATCATGGAAACAAAATACCACAAACCACTATTCATACTTATAACACTCTATGCAATTGCAATGCTTATATAAACAATTCTAGATACAACTATCTATACAGTTTTCAGTTACATTTAGTTGCCTGCGCAACGACTGATAACAATCTTATGTTGTATTACCACTAAAACAAGTCTAGCTAGTTTTAAACAAACAAATTAATACATCACCGTGATCTCTGTTTGCATCATCCTATCCTGCCGCTTCTGGGGCGCAATGGGAGGGGACATCTGGGCAATCTTTGGACCAGGAGAAAAGCAGGCGATCAGCGGGAAAAACAACACCGAGGATGCGTCCATCCATGGGTCCCAAAAATACACTCAAATACACACACCACCAATACTCAGACTCTCAGACTGACTCAGACATCAGACATCAGACATGACAATCAATATGACAATCAGACAGTGATCAGATTGCCTAGATGTACCCCTCTTTATACTGTTCACTTGTGTAACAGTGTTGGCGCAACTCCACAGATCCTGAGACCGCACCCTCTGAGATTGGCCCTGGCCCAAGACATCTGGCCAGTCTGTCTTTAGCCTTAACCAAGCTTATCAGGGCATACCCAGGTACTATCTCTGACGTATTCCTAAACTGCAATGCCGTCATCTTTAGTTTCAAACAAACATGTTTTTCTGCCTAACATTAATTATGTGGTCTTATGCAGTTACTTTTGTCAAATACATCAATAATAGTTTTACCAATCTTTCCATAGATATAATTAATAGCTAAACATCAATAATGGCTTTATTACTTAGCCTATTGCAATTAATATTACTTAGCCTATTGCACTTAATAATAATTAACAATATTACCATGGCATTAGCCCCTATACCAATGTGTTCCTTAATGTCAGTAAGTGACCCCTGCCAAGGTTACACCCTTGTTCTGTCTGGGTTTTGACTTCTTATCATCAGCATCCATCGGTTGTTTACCACTTGTAGCATGACTTAGCAAAATTCAGTGTCATCTACTTGAAGTTAATTAATGTCTTTCACTCTGTTAAAGGCACACTCTCTTAAAGGCAAAGTCACCCAAGTTAGTGCAATGCTTTCACTCTCTTAAAGGCAAAGTCACACAAGTTTAAGCAAGTGTTATATGAGCAATTACTGCAACCACTTTCCTTACAGTTGTGAAACATTCTTTTAGTAAATCAAATGCTTGTTGTGCATTCAGAGTCCAAACAAAAGGTGTCCCTTTTCCTGTAAGCCTTGTGAGAGGTTTCACTATAGAAGAAAACATTTTAATAAATTTTCGATAAAAATTTGAAAATCCTAAGAAACTTTGAAGTTCTTTTACATTGGTTGGTTGCGGCCAATTTGTAATGGAGGATATCTTAATATCTTCCATATTGATACCATCTGCTGTAATTCTGTAACCAAGGAATGATATATCTTGGGTATGAAATGTAAAATTTTCTGGTTTTGCATAGAGATAATTCTCTCTTAATCTGGTTAGTACTGTAGTTACATGTTTTATGTGTTCTTGCAAGGATTCTGAGTAAATTAGGATGTCATCCAAGGAGATGATTACACAATCATCGAGTAAATCATGGAAAACCTCATTAATAAAATGTTGAAAGGTTGCTGGGGCGTTGCAGAGGCCAAATGGCATCACAGTGTACTCGTACAAACCATATCTGGTATGGAACGCTGTGAGCCATTCGTCCCCTTTCCTTATGCAGATTAAGTTATATGCACCCCTCAAATCTAGTTTAGTATAAATAGTTGCCTTACCCAACCTTTCAATTAATTCAGTTATCAAAGGTAATGGGTATCTATTTTTAATTGTAATCTTATTGAGCTGTCGGTAATAAACAATTGGTCTAAGTGTTCCATCTTTATTGCGCACGAAAAACATTCCAGCAGCTGCTGGCGAAGTGGAAGCTCTTATAAAGCCCTTTTTTAGATTCTCATCTAGATATTGTTTTTAGTGCTGTAGCTCAGGCTGAGATAGTGGATAAATGTGACCAAAAGGTATTAGTGACCCAGGAAGGAGATCTATTGGACAATCGTAAGTCCTATGCGGTGGTAAAGTCTCCGCCTCCTTTTTATGAAATACATCCTGAAATTGGGAATAGATTTCAGGTACTGGGTGTTGTAATTTTCCAACTTGATTCTTTGTTGTGGTCAGATTATTTATATGTGAGTATATTTGTTTTGGTAAACAATGTTGCTTACATTAATGAGATTGGAATTGTGTACTAAGTGTTTGCCAATCAATGATAGGTTGGTGTTGTTGTAACCAAGGTAAGCCTAAGATTAATGGAAATAGAGGTGATGGTGTTACATCGAATGAAATATGTTCTTTATGTCCCCCATGTGCAACCTTAATAATAGGTGTTGTTTGATGTGTGATTGGACCGTTAGAAATTTGACCACCATCAAAAACACGTAACACGTATGATTTTTGTTTTTTCTTTAATGCTATTTCATTCCTATACACCACATCTAAATCAATAAAGTTGCTTGAAGCACCGGAATCAACAAGTGCCTTCAACATAATCTCTTTTGAGCCCCACTTTAAGGAAACAAGTAAATGACAGTAAGATGGTTTATCAAAGCTTATGTCAGAAGTACTACTGAAGTTATAGTTCTTACCTCTTTTTATCTTGGTAAGGTTAGGGCAGTCTTTTACTTCATGTTCTTTAGATGCGCAATAAAGACAGAGGTTATTTTCCCTTCTCCTCTTTTTCTCTTCAGGGCTTAAAGGTCCCCTGATTACACCAATTTCCATTGGTTCTTCTGTAACTTTATAAGGTTGATAGGATTTCCTTACTATTGGATCTGAATTATATCTTTCCTTCTTTCGTTCCCTTAAACGTCTGTCAATATTAATTGACAAAGACATTAAGTTATCCAGACTTTCTGGTATGTCTATTCTAGATAGCTCATCTTTCAGGGCTTCTGATAATCCTAGTCTAAATTGGTTTCGAAGTGAGATGTCATTCCACTGCGAATCTTTTGAAACCCTTTTAAATTTGGCTATATAGTCCTCTACCGGCCTCTTTCCCTGTTTAAGAGCTCTCATTGAATTTTCTGATGTGAGTGGTTTGCACGGATCATCATACAATAAAGCCATGGCGTGGAAAAAAGCTTCTAAGTTATCTAATATGTGGTCATTTTGCTCAAAATAAGAGTTGGGCCAGGTTCTATGCTCTGCTCTGAGATAAGAAATAGCTGTCAATACTCTTTGTTTATCAGTAGTGTATGTTTTTGGTCTTAAAGTGAATAAAAGGTTACATGCATTCTTAAAGTCACAGAACTGACTTCTATCGCCAGAAAATTTTTCTGGAGGTGATACAATAGGCTCATTAGTTGAATCTATAGTAACCTGTTTAGGAGCTGCAGTTTCTTTTATAATGTCTCGTAATGTCTGATTTTCTAATTGCAACTCTCTTAAACCTTGAGAAAGTTGATCTACTCTCTGTGAGAGATTGTATACATGTGTGGGCAAATCTGCTTGATCCATTTTCAGGCTTGTTATTCTGTCACAGCTGCTGATAATCAGAATTGTTCCTTAGGTAAAAGAATCAAATGTGCAGATTTAGTCAAATATATAGAAAAAAATTAAGTAGTGTTGTTTCTGCTTAAGTTTTACTTCACATACTGTTTTGAAATAAAAACTAACTGCATACTTTTTATATCCCACATTATCAGAATGTAAGTTTAACTTTAACATTACATTCTTAATATAGTGGTTAGTAATTGATCACAATGTAACATTTGCAAATGTAATAATCACAGTGTGGACTCAGAAAAGATATAAAAATAAAGATACTGATAATTTGCTACATCGATGTTAACAGCATAAAGAAAAAATAAGAGCATTAAGCAAAGGAACTTGTAAACTGGTTAAATTCCTCAATCACATGCAGGATAAACAAAGTCTTGGTTATAGTATCAGAAGCTGGAACAACTGAGTAAAGTGAGACTTCAAACAGCAACAGTCTGTAGTAGAATGGTAATGCAGTAAGTACTTACTGGAATCTGCTGACAAAAAGGATGTGTTGTGACCAAAGAACAGCAGGCTTCTGTTTGTCTGCAAAGCTCCAGTCTGAATAGGGGAGGCGTCCAGGTGCACACTGAATCTGAAGGCAGACTTCCAGGTAATGCTGCAGAAAGCAACTGAACAAAGCAGTAATTGACTCAATTGAAACCAGGGGAGGTTCCACAATAACAAGCAATGAGCAAAGGAGCTAGGATGCTTATAAAGGAACACAACAGGCATAATTAAAGGGACAGGCTGTAAAGAGATACTGATATCATGACAATTATTCAGTTCTGACAAAATATAAATATAAATTAAAGGCATACAAAGAGAGAAGCGCTCTACCAGGAACGAACAAAAGCTCAGTGGCTTGTTCTATGGCGATTTACCACCCGGAAGCAGCCTCTTTTAGACCAGTGTGCTTTTCACAGAAGAAAACTTTCCTGAAGTATATCAGTCTGATCCTGCCAATTAAGGTCAGTCCAGCCCCGAAATACCAGGCAATTCTCCTCTGAACAAGGAACATGACAACCCCAGACGATCGTTTCGGCCTCCTATGGGCCTCGTCAGTGAGGTGCAGCCACATTCCTCTAAGCACACTGGGCAAGGAGTCCACATCTGGTTTCCCCCATCACCCATAGGGAGACTTCCCCAGGGTCATAATAATTTGCATACAAAGAGAGAAGCGCTCTACCAGGAACGAACAACAGCTCAGTGGCTTGTTCTATGGCGATTTACCACCCGGAAGCAGCCTCTTTTAGACCAGTGTGCTTTTCACAGAAGAAAACTTTCCTGAAGTATATCAGTCTGATCCTGCCAATTAAGGTCAGTCCAACCCCGAAATACCAGGCAATTCTCCTCTGAACAAGGAACATGACAACCCCAGACGATCGTTTCGGCCTCCTATGGGCCTCGTCAGTGAGGTGCAGCCACATTCCTCTAAGCACACTGGGCAAGGAGTCCACGTCTGGTTTCCCCCATCACCCATAGGGAGACTTCCCCAGGGTCATAATAATTTGCATACAAAGAGAGAAGCGCTCTACCAGGAACGAACAACAGCTCAGTGGCTTGTTCTATGGCGATTTACCACCCGGAAGCAGCCTCTTTTAGACCAGTGTGCTTTTCACAGAAGAAAACTTTCCTGAAGTATATCAGTCTGATCCTGCCAATTAAGGTCAGTCCAGCCCCGAAATACCAGGCAATTCTCCTCTGAACAAGGAACATGACAACCCCAGACGATCGTTTCGGCCTCCTATGGGCCTCGTCAGTGAGGTGCAGCCACATTCCTCTAAGCACACTGGGCAAGGAGTCCACGTCTGGTTTCCCCCATCACCCATAGGGAGACTTCCCCAGGGTCATAATAATTTGCATACAAAGAGAGAAGCGCTCTACCAGGAACGAACAACAGCTCAGTGGCTTGTTCTATGGCGATTTACCACCCGGAAGCAGCCTCTTTTAGACCAGTGTGCTTTTCACAGAAGAAAACTTTCCTGAAGTATATCAGTCTGATCCTGCCAATTAAGGTCAGTCCAGCCCCGAAATACCAGGAAATTCTCCTCTGAACAAGGAACATGACAACCCCAGATGATCGTTTCGGCCTCCTATGGGCCTCGTCAGTGAGGTGCAGCCACATTCCTCTAAGCACACTGGGCAAGGAGTCCACGTCTGGTTTCCCCCATCACCCATAGGGAGACTTCCCCAGGGTCATAATAATTTGCATACAAAGAGAGAAGCGCTCTACCAGGAACGAACAACAGCTCAGTGGCTTGTTCTATGGCGATTTACCACCCGGAAGCAGCCTCTTTTAGACCAGTGTGCTTTTCACAGAAGAAAACTTTCCTGAAGTATATCAGTCTGATCCTGCCAATTAAGGTCAGTCCAGCCCCGAAATACCAGGCAATTCTCCTCTGAACAAGGAACATGACAACCCCAGACGATCGTTTCGGCCTCCTATGGGCCTCGTCAGTGAGGTGCAGCCACATTCCTCTAAGCACACTGGGCAAGGAGTCCACGTCTGGTTTCCCCCATCACCCATAGGGAGACTTCCCAGGGGTCATAATAATTTGCATACAAAGAGAGAAGCGCTCTACCAGGAACGAACAACAGCTCAGTGGCTTGTTCTATGGCGATTTACCACCCGGAAGCAGCCTCTTTTAGACCAGTGTGCTTTTCACAGAAGAAAACTTTCCTGAAGTATATCAGTCTGATCCTGCCAATTAAGGTCAGTCCAGCCCCGAAATACCAGGCAATTCTCCTCTGAACAAGGAACATGACAACCCCAGACGATCGTTTCGGCCTCCTATGGGCCTCGTCAGTGAGGTGCAGCCACATTCCTCTAAGCACACTGGGCAAGGAGTCCACGTCTGGTTTCCCCCATCACCCATAGGGAGACTTCCCCAGGGTCATAATAATTTGCATACAAAGAGAGAAGCGCTCTACCAGGAACGAACAACAGCTCAGTGGCTTGTTCTATGGCGATTTACCACCCGGAAGCAGCCTCTTTTAGACCAGTGTGCTTTTCACAGAAGAAAACTTTCCTGAAGTATATCAGTCTGATCCTGCCAATTAAGGTCAGTCCAGCCCCGAAATACCAGGCAATTCTCCTCTGAACAAGGAACATGACAACCCCAGACGATCGTTTCGGCCTTCTATGGGCCTCGTCAGTGAGGTGCAGCCACATTCCTCTAAGCACACTGGGCAAGGAGTCCACGTCTGGTTTCCCCCATCACCCATAGGGAGACTTCCCCAGGGTCATAATAATTTGCATACAAAGAGAGAAGCGCTCTACCAGGAACGAACAACAGCTCAGTGGCTTGTTCTATGGCGATTTACCACCCGGAAGCAGCCTCTTTTAGACCAGTGTGCTTTTCACAGAAGAAAACTTTCCTGAAGTATATCAGTCTGATCCTGCCAATTAAGGTCAGTCCAGCCCCGAAATACCAGGCAATTCTCCTCTGAACAAGGAACATGACAACCCCAGACGATCGTTTCGGCCTCCTATGGGCCTCGTCAGTGAGGTGCAGCCACATTCCTCTAAGCACACTGGGCAAGGAGTCCACGTCTGGTTTCCCCCATCACCCATAGGGAGACTTCCCCAGGGTCATAATAATTTGCATACAAAGAGAGAAGCGCTCTACCAGGAACGAACAACAGCTCAGTGGCTTGTTCTATGGCGATTTACCACCCGGAAGCAGCCTCTTTTAGACCGGTGTGCTTTTCACAGAAGAAAACTTTCCTGAAGTATATCAGTCTGATCCTGCCAATTAAGGTCAGTCCAGCCCCGAAATACCAGGCAATTCTCCTCTGAACAAGGAACATGACAACCCCAGACGATCGTTTCGGCCTCCTATGGGCCTCGTCAGTGAGGTGCAGCCACATTCCTCTAAGCACACTGGGCAAGGAGTCCACGTCTGGTTTCCCCCATCACCCATAGGGAGACTTCCCCAGGGTCATAATAATTTGCATACAAAGAGAGAAGCGCTCTACCAGGAACGAACAACAGCTCAGTGGCTTGTTCTATGGCGATTTACCACCCGGAAGCAGCCTCTTTTAGACCAGTGTGCTTTTCACAGAAGAAAACTTTCCTGAAGTATATCAGTCTGATCCTGCCAATTAAGGTCAGTCCAGCCCCGAAATACCAGGCAATTCTCCTCTGAACAAGGAACATGACAACCCCAGACGATCGTTTCGGCCTCCTATGGGCCTCGTCAGTGAAGTGCAGCCACATTCCTCTAAGCACACTGGGCAAGGAGTCCACGTCTGGTTTCCCCCATCACCCATAGGGAGACTTCCCCAGGGTCATAATAATTTGCATACAAAGAGAGAAGCGCTCTACCAGGAACGAACAACAGCTCAGTGGCTTGTTCTATGGCGATTTACCACCCGGAAGCAGCCTCTTTTAGACCAGTGTGCTTTTCACAGAAGAAAACTTTCCTGAAGTATATCAGTCTGATCCTGCCAATTAAGGTCAGTCCAGCCCCGAAATACCAGGCAATTCTCCTCTGAAAACCAGACGTGGGGAAACCAGACGTGGACTCCTTGCCCAGTGTGCTTAGAGGAATGTGGCTGCACCTCACTGACGAGGCCCATAGGAGGCCGAAACGATCGTCTGGGGTTGTCATGTTCCTTGTTCAGAGGAGAATTGCCTGGTATTTCGGGGCTGGACTGACCTTACTTGGCGGGATCAGACTGATATACTTCAGGAAAGTTTTCTTCTGTGAAAAGCACACTGGTCTAAAAGAGGCTGCTTCCGGGTGGTAAATCGCCATAGAACAAGCCACTGAGCTGTTGTTCGTTCCTGGTAGAGCGCTTCTCTCTATGTATGCAAATTATTATGACCCTGGGGAAGTCTCCCTATGGGTGATGGGGGAAACCAGACGTGGACTCCTTGCCCAGTGTGCTTAGTGGAATGTGGCTGCACCTCACTGACGAGGCCCATAGGAGGCTGAAACGATTGTCTGGGGTTGTCATGTTCCTTGTTCAGAGGAGAATTGCCTGGTATTTCGGGGCTGGACTGACCTTACTTGGCGGGATCAGACTGATATACTTCAGGAAAGTTTTCTTCTGTGAAAAGCACACTGGTCTAAAAGAGGCTGCTTCCGGGTGGTAAATCGCCATAGAACAAGCCACTGAGCTGTTGTTCGTTCCTGGTAGAGCGCTTCTCTCTATGTATGCAAATTATTATGACCCTGGGGAAGTCTCCCTATGGGTGATGGGGGAAACCAGACGTGGGCTCCTTGCCCAGTGTTCTTAGAGGAATGTGGCTGCACCTCACTGACGAGGCCCATAGGAGGCCGAAACGATCGTCTGGGGTTGTCATGTTCCTTGTTCAGAGGAGAATTGCCTGGTATTTCGGGGCTGGACTGACCTTACTTGGCGGGATCAGACTGATATACTTCAGGAAAGTTTTCTTCTGTGAAAAGCACACTGGTCTAAAAGAGGCTGCTTCCGGGTGGTAAATCGCCATAGAACAAGCCACTGAGCTGTTGTTCGTTCCTGGTAGAGCGCTTCTCTCTATGTATGCAAATTATTATGACCCTGGGGAAGTCTCCCTATGGGTGATGGGGGAAACCAGACGTGGACTCCTTGCCCAGTGTGCTTAGAGGAATGTGGCTGCACCTCACTGACGAGGCCCATAGGAGGCCGAAACGATCGTCTGGGGTTGTCATGTTCCTTGTTCAGAGGAGAATTGCCTGGTATTTCGGGGCTGGACTGACCTTACTTGGCGGGATCAGACTGATATACTTCAGGAAAGTTTTCTTCTGTGAAAAGCACACTGGTCTAAAAGAGGCTGCTTCCGGGTGGTAAATCGCCATAGAACAAGCCACTGAGCTGTTGTTCGTTCCTGGTAGAGCGCTTCTCTCTATGTATGCAAATTATTATGACCCTGGGGAAGTCTCCCTATGGGTGATGGGGGAAACCAGACGTGGACTCCTTGCCCAGTGTGCTTAGAGGAATGTGGCTGCACCTCACTGACGAGGCCCATAGGAGGCCGAAACGATCATCTGGGGTTGTCATGTTCCTTGTTCAGAGGAGAATTGCCTGGTATTTCGGGGCTGGACTGACCTTACTTGGCGGGATCAGACTGATATACTTCAGGAAAGTTTTCTTCTGTGAAAAGCACACTGGTCTAAAAGAGGCTGCTTCCGGGTGGTAAATCGCCATAGAACAAGCCACTGAGCTGTTGTTCGTTCCTGGTAGAGCGCTTCTCTCTTTGTATGCAAATTATTATGACCCTGGGGAAGTCTCCCTATGGGTGATGGGGGAAACCAGACGTGGACTCCTTGCCCAGTGTGCTTAGAGGAATGTGGCTGCACCTCACTGACGAGGCCCATAGGAGGCCGAAACGATCGTCTGGGGTTGTCATGTTCCTTGTTCAGAGGAGAATTGCCTGGTATTTCGGGGCTGGACTGACCTTACTTGGCGGGATCAGACTGATATACTTCAGGAAAGTTTTCTTCTGTGAAAAGCACACTGGTCTAAAAGAGGCTGCTTCCGGGTGGTAAATCGCCATAGAACAAGCCACTGAGCTGTTGTTCGTTCCTGGTAGAGCGCTTCTCTCTATGTATGCAAATTATTATGACCCTGGGGAAGTCTCCCTATGGGTGATGGGGGAAACCAGACGTGGACTCCTTGCCCAGTGTACTTAGAGGAATGTGGCTGCACCTCACTGACGAGGCCCATAGGAGGCCGAAACGATCATCTGGGGTTGTCATGTTCCTTGTTCAGAGGAGAATTGCCTGGTATTTCGGGGCTGGACTGACCTTACTTGGCGGGATCAGACTGATATACTTCAGGAAAGTTTTCTTCTGTGAAAAGCACACTGGTCTAAAAGAGGCTGCTTCCGGGTGGTAAATCGCCATAGAACAAGCCACTGAGCTGTTGTTCGTTCCTGGTAGAGCGCTTCTCTCTATGTATGCAAATTATTATGACCCTGGGGAAGTCTCCCTATGGGTGATGGGGAAAACCAGACGTGGACTCCTTGCCCAGTGTGCTTAGAGGAATGTGGCTGCACCTCACTGACGAGGCCCATAGGAGGCCGAAACGATCGTCTGGGGTTGTCATGTTCCTTGTTCAGAGGAGAATTGCCTGGTATTTCGGGGCTGGACTGACCTTACTTGGCGGGATCAGACTGATATACTTCAGGAAAGTTTTCTTCTGTGAAAAGCACACTGGTCTAAAAGAGGCTGCTTCCGGGTGGTAAATCGCCATAGAACAAGCCACTGAGCTGTTGTTCGTTCCTGGTAGAGCGCTTCTCTCTATGTATGCAAATTATTATGACCCTGGGGAAGTCTCCCTATGGGTGATGGGGGAAACCAGACGTGGACTCCTTGCCCAGTGTGCTTAGAGGAATGTGGCTGCACCTCACTGACGAGGCCCATAGGAGGCCGAAACGATCGTCTGGGGTTGTCATGTTCCTTGTTCAGAGGAGAATTGCCTGGTATTTCGGGGCTGGACTGACCTTACTTGGCGGGATCAGACTGATATACTTCAGGAAAGTTTTCTTCTGTGAAAAGCACACTGGTCTAAAAGAGGCTGCTTCCGGGTGGTAAATCGCCATAGAACAAGCCACTGAGCTGTTGTTCGTTCCTGGTAGAGCGCTTCTCTCTTTGTATGCAAATTATTATGACCCTGGGGAAGTCTCCCTATGGGTGATGGGGGAAACCAGACGTGGACTCCTTGCCCAGTGTGCTTAGAGGAATGTGGCTGCACCTCACTGACGAGGCCCATAGGAGGCCGAAACGATCGTCTGGGGTTGTCATGTTCCTTGTTCAGAGGAGAATTGCCTGGTATTTCGGGGCTGGACTGACCTTACTTGGCGGGATCAGACTGATATACTTCAGGAAAGTTTTCTTCTGTGAAAAGCACACTGGTCTAAAAGAGGCTGCTTCCGGGTGGTAAATCGCCATAGAACAAGCCACTGAGCTGTTGTTCGTTCCTGGTAGAGCGCTTCTCTCTATGAAAGCAAATTATTATGACCCTGGGGAAGTCTCCCTATGGGTGATGGGGGAAACCAGACGTGGACTCCTTGCCCAGTGTGCTTAGAGGAATGTGGCTGCACCTCACTGACGAGGCCCATAGGAGGCCGAAACGATCGTCTGGGGTTGTCATGTTCCTTGTTCAGAGGAGAATTGCCTGGTATTTCGGGGCTGGACTGACCTTACTTGGCGGGATCAGACTGATATACTTCAGGAAAGTTTTCTTCTGTGAAAAGCACACTGGTCTAAAAGAGGCTGCTTCCGGGTGGTAAATCGCCATAGAACAAGCCACTGAGCTGTTGTTCGTTCCTGGTAGAGCGCTTCTCTCTATGTATGCAAATTATTATGACCCTGGGGAAGTCTCCCTATGGGTGATGGGGGAAACCAGACGTGGACTCCTTGCCCAGTGTGCTTAGAGGAATGTGGCTGCACCTCACTGACGAGGCCCATAGGAGGCTGAAACGATCGTCTGGGGTTGTCATGTTCCTTGTTCAGAGGAGAATTGCCTGGTATTTCGGGGCTGGACTGACCTTACTTGGCGGGATCAGACTGATATACTTCAGGAAAGTTTTCTTCTGTGAAAAGCACACTGGTCTAAAAGAGGCTGCTTCCGGGTGGTAAATCGCCATAGAACAAGCCACTGAGCTGTTGTTCGTTCCTGGTAGAGCGCTTCTCTCTATGTATGCAAATAAATTAAAGGCAACAGATAATGTGAAATGTACAGATAAATTGCCTGAAATAAGACCAAACTAAAAGCAGGTTTACTCTTATTTTTAAATCGCATCCTCATTTTTTTTATATATTTCAGTTTTAATAAAAGTTATGTTTTAACTGTTACCCAGCCTCATATCAGTCCGGGCATAGAGTGCTGTAATTTGCATCTCACTTCTTGGAATCTTATTCAAAAAGTCTAAACTGATTGACTCAAACACCTCTCCCAATATTGAATATAATTACAATTGGAGATAACAGATATACACCAACAAAATAAAACAAGTGACAAATTGGGAGATTGCAATGGGTGCCGCTGTTAGTGTGTTTACTTTGTATATGTGTCAGGTTTCACTCACAAGCAAACCATTTACTTTAAACTTGTAAAATAAGCGTACTGACTGCTGGACACCGAATGTCAGTCTGCCTGCTTGCACCTAGTTCACTCAAGGTGCCACTCTGTTTGTGAGTAGTTTTATCGCATAATATTTTTCTTCTTATGTATACGATTTACACTATGTTGGCGCCCCTTGTCTTCTCCTCCTCCTAGATATCCTGACCCACCACACCGTGGACACAAGTGGAGCAAGCCAAGCATCTAAATTAATCCAAATTATCATATCCTTTTTATTTGTGAATTGGACATGTTATCTGGACACTGACATATATTTTTTCTTGAACTTTCACACTTGTTATCATTGATATATTTTATATATATTTTTTATTATTGCACTTATTGTCACTTATCAAGAATTTGTTACAAGTTTATTTGATACATATGTTTTTATACTTGAAGATTCAAATACATTTTTGTATCATTGGATTTAACTTATAGTTATAATATATTTTAAGAACAAGAATCCAATGGGTTTAATCTAATATCACTGGTTTTCATATGAGCGCATCCTCTTAGTTAGTTCCTTTTGAAATTACTTATTATAAAAGAAGTGTTTAAAGTTTAATTCAGCCGGTGTTTGCGTGCAAGCGAAAGCACTAAATATTGCGCTACTTGTAATCTACCCCAATATGTTTATTTTTAATTTCCTTCTTATCAGGCCAGCATTTTTTTCTTAGCTTGGAGGTATAAGACTTATTTGACCTTATTTTAATGTCTTTTTTCTCCAGATCTCATGTTGAGATCTTCCTTATGTTCTTTTTTCTATTTGTTGATATGTTTTTCCTCTTGGAAGAAGATACAATATATATATAACTACTACAATATGCCTAGTGCTATAGACTTTATTTATTTTATTTCTGTTATTCTCAGACAATCAAGAGATTTAATTGCTGAGTATAATTAATCTGTGGAGTTTTACTCAAATTGTTTAATAAAAACATAAAAGAAAAGCTACAACAGCATCAGATATGTGTATATGTTTATGACTAAACAAACACCTCTGATAAAGGACCCGAAAGCCCAAAAAACAAAAGGAGGCTCTATTTTCCTCAGAAATCTACACATGTCCTCTTATTGCTAAAATTAGCTGTGAGGTTTGATAACATTACAGCCTTCAAATAAAGTATATGTTGGGTTGTCACCTCAGCCATGTTTTCCTAGACACTTATGAGTTACACATGCTGCAGGGTGTGCATGGAGGAACATGTATTGTGGTTCTGGGCAGCACTATTCATATTCCTCCCTGCAGCATGTGTAACTTATAAGTGTTCTGTATTTTAAGGGACGGGTGGCAACCCTAAGTATATGTAAACAGGGGAACGAGACAAAACAATTTTTTTAAATAATATAAAAGTGGCATCTTAATAAGCAGCTTTAACAAAACTTTTTTTTTTTGCTATATTAAGTGAAATAATTAAAGTTTCATACTGATGTATATCCAAAAGATGTACATTTTTCATCTAAATGTTCTGTCACATTTACTGTGTTTTTGAACATGAAAGCCTTTATAGAATTGTAAAAGTAATATATTTCAGAAGTTTGTCTGAGTCACTTTTCAAATTAAAAAATATATAAGAGAAACCACAAACAGAATAAATATAATGTTGGGCATTTTATTCCTTCAAAAACATATATAAATACATACAAACTTCATGACTGAAAGTCCCCTTTATTTGTTCCACTGGTAAATCCTAGCGTTTCACAAACGCTAGGATTTACCATCACTTTAAAGGGACACTGAACCCAATTTTTTTTCTTTCATTATTCAGATAGAGCATGCAATTTTAAGCAACTTTCTAATTTACTCCTATTATCAAATGTTCTTCATTCTCTTGCTATCTTTATTTGACAAAGAAGGCATCTAAGCTAAGGAGCCAGCAAATTTTTGATTCAGGGCCCTTAACAGCACTTGTTTATTGGTGGGTGAATGTTTCCACCAATCAGCAAGAACAACCCAGGTTGTTCACCAAAAATGGGCCGGCTTCTAAACTTACATTCTTGCTTTTCAAATAAAGATACCAAGAGAATGAAGAAAAGTTAATAATAGGAGTAAATTAGAAAGTTGCTTAAAATTGCATGCTCTATCTGAATCATGAAAGAAAAAAAATGGGTTCAGTGTCCCTTTAAATTGCAACCATAAAATTGTTAATTGTTACAAAATGAATTCCCTCTTGCAATTTACACTTAGCAATTGTTAATGGCAGCAATGGTATGATGCATGATCAATATCTATTGCAAGTACTGCATTATATTTCAATCATACCATTGCTGTACAGTTAGTATTTGTTACAAAAATTGAT
Organism: Bombina bombina; assembly: GCF_027579735.1. Lineage (NCBI taxonomy): Eukaryota > Metazoa > Chordata > Amphibia > Anura > Bombinatoridae > Bombina > Bombina bombina. The sequence goes on along the minus strand of NC_069499.1, from coordinate 313,087,429 downwards.
TATTTTGCAGTTAGCTTAACTGGTTGCTATTGTTAGCAGTATCAGTTGTGTGATGTGTGATCAATTTCAATTGTGGATACTAAATTATACTTCAATCATACTGGTTAGGCTAAACAAGTGCACCAATTTCATCATGTCACTCGCGCACATACATACTGGGCAGTAATTTTGCAGGTTTAAAGAATGTTTGATCTGTGTAATTACACTTTATTTTAGTGACTTGCTTGGCTGATATTAAACCAATAGTCAGCCACTGCAAGCAGCCTAAAAAAATCTTACAGAATACACATAATCTGCATTCCAGAAATGCCGGTAAAGCAGTAACTCTGTAATGTGTTTAAAAAAGTGTGATCTCCATTGTCCCACACAAACCCCCTGTCGCGTTTCACCTGTTTTGGCTTTATCAAAGGTGGCAGCCGCCGTTCTCGTGGGGGTTATATTTGCTTCCGCAACTGGAAATCCCCGCCTCTTTGTTTATTGATTGGTTCTTACATTTGTCCATCATATAGTGACGATACATATTAATCAATCTCGGACTATAGTAATCTAACTAATTTATTAAAGGGACAGTCACCACCAGAATTTTTGTTTTTTTAAAAGATAGATAATCCCTTAATTACCAATTCCCCAGTTTTGCATAACCAACACAGTTATAAATATACACGTTTTACCTCTGTAATTACCTTGTATCTAAGCCACAGCAGACTGCCCCCTTATTTCAGTTCTTTTGACAGACTTGCATTTTAGCCAATCAGAGCTGTCTCCATGGTAAATTCACGAGCATGAGCTCAATGTTATCTATATGAAACACGTGAACTTATGCCCTCTAGTGGTGAAAAACTATCAAAATGCATTTAGATTAGAGGCGACCTTCAAGGTCTAAGAAATTAGCATATAAACCTCCTAGGTTTAGCTTTCAACTAAGAATACCAAGAGAACAAAGCAAAATTGGTGATAAAAGTAAATTGGAAAGTTGTTTAAAATTACATTTGTCCATCAAATAGTGACAATACATATTAAGCAATCTCGGACTATAGTAATCTAACTGGTTTATTAAAGGGACAGTCAACACCAGAATTTTTGTTGTTTTAAAAGATAGATAATCCCTTAATTACCAATTCCCCAGTTTTGCATAACCAACACAGTTATAAATATACACGTTTTACCTCTGTAATTACCTTGTATCTAAGCCACAGCAGACTGCCCCCTGAATTCAGTTCTTTTGACAGACTTGCATTTTAGCCAATCAGAGCTGTCTCCATCGTAAATTCACTAGCATGAGCTCAATGTTATCTATATGAAACACGTGCACTAATGCCCTCTAGTGGTGAAAAACTATCAAAATGCATTTAGATTAGAGGCGGCCTTCAAGGTCTAAGAAATTAGCATATGAACCTCCTAGGTTTAGCTTTCAACTAAGAATACCAAGAGAACAAAGCAAAATTGATGATAAAAGTAAATCGGAAAGTTGTTTAAAATTACATGCCCTATCTGAATAATGAAAGTTTTTTTTGGACTTGACTGTCCCTTTAAGGTGGATTAGTTTTTCTATGTTGGTGGTATGTTTATGGTCATTATGTGATATGAATATTAGATAATTAATGCTAAACAACTATCATTTGTTATTTACGCAGATTAACAAGTGTATATCATCAATAGTTAATTTCATATTATGCTGGTTACTGTATAAAAGTTTTGGTATTGTATCTATGATCAACATTGTAGTGAGGTTTTTTGGTTATGATACTTATGTATATGTTAATATTGTGTGTTAGAATCACTCGTGAAATAAATTCTTATGTGAATTGAATTTGTATTTATTGAATGGTGTGATGCTTGGATATTTTTCTGTATACCCATTTGTGTATCCCAATATTCCCTATGATTATGATTGGGTGATAACAGTTGGTATTTATATCTTTGATTCTCCTTGTATTGCAAAATAATTTAATATCTTTTTGGATTACCTTATGTGTGGTATGTTTCTTGCAATTCTGAAATGTGATTAAATATTCAAATAGTGCTTACTGTGCAATCTGTGAAATTGTAATATGATAAGTGATATTGCCAACTATTCCTTTTTAGAGTGTCTATTGTGCTCATGATGTTGTTAAATGGCAAAAAGAAAAAAGAGAAAATAGAAAAATAGCGCAAAGAAAAAAAGGGGGAGCAAGAAATTGTAAATGTGCTTGTGAATAAAGTGCTGAGAAATCACTTTTTATTGATATTTTTGAGACAGCAGGGAAACTTCTTTGTACATTTGCAAATTCTGACACCGCACTAAACCAATGCTCTGATAGTCAAAAGCTCTCAGCTCAGGTGAGATGGTCTAAAATGATTCTTCACTCCGAGATCCCTAGTGAAATTTTAAGAAGGCAGATTTTGCTACACTTCTCCAAGTGTTGTTCCCTGCATTTCTGAATGTGAGACAAGCCTAGTTCATTATAGCACTGCATAACATGATAGTTCTGCAGCATTTACACTTTGTGCTTTGTATTCTATATTACTTTACACTTCAGATTACATTTTTATTACATGTATACCTTGCACTTTCTTTTTTGTATTTTATTTTTATACAGCAGTGGATTTCGTATTGTGATTTTAATAATTCTGATTATGCTTTCACAGTTTCTGTGTAGCTTTAACAAATTAGGATCATACTTTGTTTATTTATGTGTATCTTTTAAAAATTACATTGCACTTTGCATTTCTTCTATTTAACCCCTTCGATGTGCATGACAAACTGCTGTGATCCTTATGCACATCGCAGCCTGTATATGCATGATGAGCCCTTTTTATCATGCAGGGGATCGCTGATCAAATGCAGTTTTCAGCAATCCCCCACAATACAGGCTGGGGATTTTTGGTAGTATATTGAGCGGCACTCCCAGGTTTCATGGGGTACCTTGCATTTAATCTTCAGTATGCAATGGACGATCGCATGAAGAGGAGCCTCCCCGCCTTTGAGGACCACTGCCGCCGAGGACCGCTATTAAGGACCGCCGCTGAGGATTCGGGCATCGGGAAGACAGCGCCGCACCTCTGCTCTATGCCGCCTTCGCTCTGAATGAAGATAGAAGATTATGGAGCCGTCTGGAAGAAGACCTTCTCCGCCGGACTTCAGAAACAGTGAGTACCTAATTTTTTGGTGTTTTTTTTTAGATTAGGGTTTTTTGGACTTGAAAAAGAGCTGATTGCCATTTTAAGGGTGCAGTAAAATAGCTGAATACACTTTTAAGGGCAATGCCAATACAAATGCCCCTTTAGGGGCAATGGATAGTTTAGCTTTTTTAAGTGTTAATTTTTTTTATTTTGTTTTTTTTTTTAGAGGTTTTTTAGAGGTAAAAGAGCTGTTGGTAGTTTAGAGGGCTATTGGTAGTTTAGATTAGGGGATGTTTTTATTTGGGGGGGCTTTTTTATTTTCATAGGGATTAGGTATAATTTTTTTATTTTTTATAATTTTGTTTATTTTTTCTGTAATATTAGACTTTTTTTATTTTTTTGTAATTTAATGTTAGTTGTTTTTGATTTTAATTGTAATTTAGTAGTAATTGGGGTTAATTTATGGGGTGTATGGTTAATTAATTAAATTAGTTATTTGCGTTGTGAGGGGTTTGGCTGTTTAGAGGTTAATAGGTTAAATAGGTTTATTGTGATGTCGGGATTTTGAGGTTTAGGGTTTAATAGGTTAGGTTTATTGCGATGTGGCTGGTTGATGGTTAAGGGGTAAATATTTTAATTATGTTATATGCGGATTAGGGGTTAATTACTTTATTGTTTTGTGATGTGGGGGTTGGGTTGGTTATTTTTAAGGCTTCAGGTTTGCCTACTCTGCCTTGCGCAGCCAACATTCCTTTGAGGGTGCGCGCGCAACTGGCGACGGCAATGGACACGTTACAAACGCGATTATAGTATAGATTCCCCAGTTTTGCATAAAAAAATGGTTATTTTAATACACTTTTTACCTCTGTGATTACCTTGTATCTAAGCCTCATCTGACAGCCCCGTGATCACATGACTTTTTATTTATTTATTATCTATTGACTTGCTATTAAGCCAATTAGTGCTGTGTTGTGCATAACCCACGAGCGTGAGTACAATGTTATCTATATGGCTCACATGAACTAGCACTTTTCTGTTGTGAAAAGCTAATAAAAAAGCATGTGATAAGAGGCTGTCTTTAGTGGCTTAGAAACAGTTAAAAAGTTAGAGGTTTAAAGGTTATAAATTATAATAATATAACAATGTTGGTTGTGCAAAGCTGAGGAATCAGTAGTAAAGGCATTATCTATCTTTTTAAACAATAACAATTTTTGTGTTGACTGTCCCTTTAATTAAGATAATTTAGCATATGTATGAATGGGAATGAAAATTAGATAGGCAGTCAAATGTAACCATTGTTCAAACACATTAGATGCCCAAGACTTGGAGGGAAATAGGGTGGGTGGCGAATGTGTAAATCCATGATATCATACATGCTTTTGTCTTTCCACAAAACTCAGGTTTTCAGAAGATTCAAACCACAAAACCTGACTGATTTAACAGGGTTTTTAAAAGTGCTCAATTCCATAAACCTGAATGAATTAGTTGCACAATGCTGATATTTTTTAAATGTTTTACAATAACAGTATTAATATTTGGGTTCTTATCATCTCACAGATTTTAAAATCTATACTATAATTGCGTTTGTATTGTCCATCACCATCGGCAGTTGCGCTCACATCCTCAAAGGAATGTTGGCTGCGCACTCAGCCAAAAGAATTCCCCTGGATGCAGCAAAGGTGAATTCTTTCACCACCCTGCCATTTTCGGAAATCCACCGGGATGCAGCAAAGGCAAACGGAGCATTACAAAAAAAATAAAAAACGCCCAACATCGCAAACTACCTAATACATCTTTTAACCCCTAATCCGCCAACCCCCCACAATGCATTAAACCTAATTTACCTTATTAACTTCTACACCGCCAACCCCCACAACGAAAAAAATAAGTTAATGAGTAAGCCCCCTAACCTAACACCCCCTACCTTAATTACAATAAAAATAAATTACTACATTACAATAGAAAATACAAAAAAAAAAACACATTACATTACTGAAAATAAAAAACTCTAACATTACAAAAAATAATAAACAGCACTATCCAAAATGAAAAAAATAAACCTAATCCTTATGAAAATAAAAAGCCCCCCCCAAATAAAAACCCACTAATCTAATGCTAAACTACTAATAGCCCTTAAAAGGGTTTTTTTTTGTAAGGAATTTCCCTAAGTTAAACAGCTCTTTTACATTATAAATAAACCAAGTCCTCTCTAAAAGAAAACCCCCCACACACCAAACCCCCAAAAATAAAAAAATAACACTGATAAACCTAATTTACCCATTGCCCAGAAAATGGCATTTGTATGGGCCTTGCCCTTAAAAGGGCATTCAGCTATTTTTCACTGCCCTTAAAAGGGCATACAGCTCTTTTGAAATTTGCCCCAAAAAAAACTTAATCTAAAAAACCAAACCCCCCAAAAATTTTTTTGCAAAAACCTAGGTTTAATTTTATTAATTTTTATAGCTTTGTTTATTTTTTTTCTGTATTTCTATTTTTTATTTTTTGTAGCTTGGGGGTTGTATTTTCAACACATAGACTGCCCTCTGGACAGGCTTTTCAACTAGTCAGTTAATAACATAATTTGTTTAACAGTTGTTTGGCAACAATTTATGTTATTTCTGTGGACCTAAAGCTAGAACTCAAAACAGCAAATCCACAGCTTTTACAAATTCTGCTACCACACCTATAAAGGAATATTAAACATATTAAAAGAGAACCATATGACCTTACCTGGGTAACTCATTAATAATTATATTAACATAAGTATATTGTTCTAGATCACACTGTTAGAATTCATTATAGAAGATGTTCTTATATTTTGGGTATAACATATTGCATATTTTCCTAATTTCTAGGTTCACATCTATTATTCTGGGTAAACTAGATGGATAATATAGAAATAGATCAACACGAACAGTCTGAACTACTATATATAATATAATAGACCATAATTACACATTTAGCTGACTAAAAGACAAGTTCCTCAAAACCTACATGTATTAAACTATGATATAAAATCTAGCTCAATGTAATTTATTAAAATATTAAGCAGTCACGCAGTGGTCCATTTTCCAATAGATTGTCCATGAAAAAAAGATGCATTCAAGCTCAGTCGAACATTTTACATTTAGCCCCCAATCAGCAAGAGCAACCCAGGCGCTCAACCTAAATTGGGACGGCTCCTACGCTTAAATTCTTGTTTTTCAAATAAAGATACCAAGAGAATGAAGAAAAATAGGAGAAAAGTAGAAAGTTGCTTAAAATTGCATGCTCTATCTGAATCATGAAAGAAAAAAATTTGGGTTTAGTATCTCTTTAAGGAATATCAGGGGGTCGATCCGATAAAAATCGTCGCCCGCAAAAGCCGGCGACGCCAATATTTACGCTGGTTTGGTATCACATATACGGCGTAACCTAGAAGTTACGCGCGTATATTTCTGCCGTCGCCCGTAGTTTTTTGGGCCATAGGCAGGTATACCAAACCAGCGCAGTTTGGTATCCAATATGCAGCGTAAGGACTTACGTGGCGAAAATGGAGAAATCTTACTCCATTTTCACCTCTCCACAAAAAGCAGCCGTAAGAAGCCTTACGCTGACTATTGGAGCCCCGTAACTCTCTAAACTAACTAGAAAAGAAACCTAACACCTAACGCATGCGCAATGTCTTTCTACCTGTCAACCGCGATCTGCTAAATAAAACCTAACACCTAACGCATGCGCAATGTCTAGCTACCTGTCAACCGCGATCCCCCCCCCCGAAATCCCTAATAAAGTTATTAACCCCTAAACCGCCGCTCCCGGACCCCGCCGCCATCTACATAAACTAACCCCCTACTGTGAGCCCCTAAAACCGCCGCAATCTACCTTATCTATCGCCTAATGTGAACCCCTAAAACCGCCGCCATCTACCTTATCTATCCCCTAATCTGACCCCTTACACCGCCGCCACCTATATAAAAATTATTAACCACTAATCTAATCCCCCTATACCGCCGCCAGCTAGATTAATATTATTAACCCCTAATGTAAGCCCCTTACACCGCCGCCATCTATATTAAAATTATTAACCCCTAATTTAATCTACCTACCCCGCCGCCAGCTATATTATCTATATTAACCCTAAGTATATTATAGTTAATATAGGTATTACATTATATATATTAACTATATTAACCCTAATTATATTAGGGTTAATATAGTTAATATAGTTACTATAGTATTTATAATAACTATATTAACTCTATCTAACCCTAACACCCCTAACTAAATTTATATTAAATTAATCTAATTCATATTATAAACTAAAATATTCCTATTTAAATCTAAATACTTACCTATAACATAAACCCTAAGATAGCTACAATATAATTAATAATTACATTGTAGCTATCTTAGGGTTAATATTTATTTTACAGGTAAATTGTTAATTATTTTAACTAGGTCTAATAGCTATTAAATAGTTATTACCTATTTAATATCTACCTAGTTAAAATAATTACCCAATTACCTGTAAAATAAATCCTAACCTAAGTTACAAATACACCTACACTATCAATAAATTAAATAAACTACAAATATCTATCCAAAAATACAATTAAACTAAACTAAATTACAAAAAAAACAATTCAGCTCTTTTGCATTTAAAAACATATACAATACCCCCCCATTACAACCCACCACCCACATACCCCTATTCTAAACCCACCCAAACCCCCCTTAAAAAAGCCTAACACTACCCCCCTGAAGATCTCCCTACCTTGTCTTCACCACACCGGGCCGAACTCCTCATCCGATTCGGGCGATGTCTTGCTCCAAGCGGCAAAGAAGAATTCTTCCTCCGGCGACGTCTTCCTCCAAGCGGCAAAGAAGAATTCTTCCTCCGGCGACGTCTTCCTCCAAGCGGCAGCAAAGTCTTCTTCCTTCCGGCAGCATCTTCCATGAAGCGGCATCTTCAATCTTCTTTCTTCGCTCCGCCACCGCGGAGCATCCATCCCGGCCGACGACTGAACGACGAATGAGGTACCTTTAAATGACGTCATCCAAGATGGCGTACGCCGAATTCCGATTGGCTGATAGGATTCTATCAGCCAATCGGAATTAAGTTAGAAAAATCTGATTGGCTGATTGAATCAGCCAATCAGATTCAAGTTCAATCCGATTGGCTGATTGGTCCAATTTACCTGTAAAATAAGTATAAACCCTAACATAGCTATAATGTAATTATTAATTATATTGTAGCTATCTTAGGGTTTATTTTATAGGTAAGTATTTAGATTTAAATAGGAATATTTTAATTAATAATATTAATATTAGATTTATTTTAATAAGAGTTTAGTTAGGATGTTAGAGTTAGATAGGGTTATTATACTTTATATATATATAATATAATAACGATATTAACTATATGAACCCTAATATAATTAGGGTTAGTATAGTTAATATATATAATATAATAACTATATTAACTATATTAACCCTAATATAATTAGGGTTAATATAGTTAATATAGCTGGCGGCAGTGTAGGGGGATTAGATTAGGGGTTAATACATTTATTATAGGTGGCCGCGATGTAGGGGGATGTAGATTGTAGGCAAAAGAGCAGTTTACTTTGTGACAAAGCCCCGCCAAAAGCCCTTTTGAGGGCTGGCAAAAGAGCTGTTACTTTGGGGCATGCCCAGCAAAAAGCCCTTTTAGGGGCTGGCAAAAGAGCTGTTACTTTGGGGCAATGCCACGCAAAAAGCCCTTTTCAGGGCTATTTGTAGGGTTAGACTTAGGTTTAGTGGTAGGGATAGTTTAGTATTTTAGGGGTTGAATAATTTAATATAGATGGCGGCGGGGTAGGGGGATTAGATTAGGGGTTAATAATTTTAAAATAGATAGCGGCGGGGTAGGGGCTCACTTTAGGGGGTAGGTAAGGTAGATGGCGGCGGTATTAGGGGCTTACTTTAGGGGGTTATAGATTTAATATAGCTGGCGCCGGTTTAGGGGTTAATAACTTTATTAGGTAGCGGCGGTTAAGGGGTTAATACATATTTTATTGTTAGGCTAGTGAGGGGGGATAGCGGATAGAGGGTTAGACGTGTCGGGCTATGTTAGGGAGGCGTGTTAGACGTGTCGGGCTATGTTAGGGAGGCGTGTTAGACAGTGCGGGTGATTTAGACTTTAGTCAGGTTTTATAGGCGCCGGCAGTTTCTAACGTGCCGCAAGTCACTGGCGACGCCAGAAATTTGTACTTGCGCAGATTTCTGGACATCGCTGGTTTGTCAGACTTACGGCACGTTAGCATCTGACGGCGCCATATATGGGATAGCTCGAGTCGCGAGCTGAAACTGCGGGAGACGTCGGTTCCCTCGCTTGCGCCGCAAACTGCGATCTATATCGGATCGCGCCCCAAAAGATTGTTTGCAATCGATACAAACATACACAAATCAAATTGAAATGATATTTTGTGAATTGTAATTGTGCAGTTATCATGAACATTCATTTCTGTGCATTTTGTAACATTTTTTGCCAAGATTGGTGAACATATAAATAGGATCAAGTGAAAAATGTATGTATTAAAAACTGACAAATATATAAAGTACATTAGAATACATTTGTATTTTTTATATTATGCATTCATACATTTTTGCCAATACATCACTGATTGCCTTTAAAAACATATTAAATATGCAGAAAAGGATGAGTTTAGCTGGGAAATAAAAAGCCTTCAATATTGATTGTCAAGAAAAAAAAGATAAAAGTGTGCAGAGACAGATAAAGCTACTAATTTCATGTAAAAGCTTCATGTTTCTTGCTGTCATTTTATTCCATAAAGAGCAATGCAGAGTCACATCTGGCTCTTGATTTCACAAGAGAAGAGGAAATATCTAGGCAGCAGGTTTTTTAGCATGGGATTCCTGTTAGAAAAAGAATAGAGAATTGATTCAGACATTCTACATAAACTATATTGATTAGTAAAAAAAAAAAAAAAAGCTTTTAACAGTTAGTCCTACATAACAGACAGAATCCTGAATACTGGTTCTTTTCAGAATTCATTCAAACAGAAATGTTTGTCTTCATTACAAAGGGGAACAAATTTATTTATTTATATAAATATTTTGATTCTTTATATTTTGATTGGAAAATGAAAACAGTCTGATAGTTCTGACTAATAATGCTCTTATATCCATTAAGAGGTAGAACCATTAGAAATTGTCTCTAAACAAAGAAAAAATTACAATGTTTAAAGGGACAGTCTACACCAGAATTATTTTTATTGTTTTAAAAGATAGATAATCCCTTTATTACCCATTTCCCAGTTTTGCATAACCAACACAGTTATATTAATACACCTTTTACCTCTGTGATTACCCTGTATCTATGCAAACTGCCCCCTTATTTTAGTTCTTTTGACAGACTTGCACTTTAGCCAATCAGTGCTTACTCCTAGGTAACTCCACGTGCATGAGCACAGTGTTATCTATATGACACACATGAACTAACACCCTCTAGTAGTGAAAATTGTCAAAGTGCATTCATGTAAGAGGCAGCCTTCAAGATCTAAGAAATTTGCATATGAACCTCCTAAGTTTAGCTTTCAACTAAGAATACCAAAAGAACAAAGAAAAATTGGTGATAAAAGTAAATTGGAAAGTTGCTTAAAATTACATGCCCAATCTGAATCATGAAAGTTTATTTTGGACTAGACTGTCCGTTTAACAAAATATATTTAATAAGCATTATAAAACATAACATTTTAAAGAGACAACAATCACCTTGTAATCACAACACTTTTCTGCAGTCTTGCACTAAACATACTGGCTAATGTTGAATAAATGATCACCTTATTTGCTTCCATTGGAGATGCCAATACAATACTGGAGCAGACATGAATAGCCATTGGTTTGTAGTTCTTACATCTGCAAAGACATTTAAACAATTAAGTAGAAATATGTGGCAAGGTTAGATTTGTGAATCCATTCAGGTATGCTATCCGTTCTTAGAATTGGAAATCTCTTAAGTTTTTGCACTTAAATCACAGGGAAATGGGAAGCATTAAATGATAAAAGTAAATAGCAAAATTTTTACTACTTATAACCCACTTTAACTGAGCTTCCACTTGATATTAACACACTTAACCCCTTGCCCATTTGGACTTAGGTACTAAAAGTTAACAATTTGTTTGGGCTAATATTTGGTGGCCAAATAGTGGCATCAAATATACCAAAATGGGCTTAGATTTGTGCCTTAGGTTGTATACTTAAAAAATATATATATCATTTTCATAGGTGATTTTCCAGTACTTTGGACATTTTTTTCTTTGAAATTCCTGGTAGTGAAGGGGTTAAACAGGCATTGAAAACAAGAGAATGCACTAAGGAAATGTATTACAAGTAGAGCACAATCAATAGCACAATGTGCATTATCTTTTGAGTAAACTTTTGCAAAGAAGAATACACAATTTGGATTACAAGTTGATGGTTAAATATTTTAACCGAAGCATCTTAATGCAGCTGAAACTTTTAGCACATTCTATACTTTTAATTAATACCTTTGAGTGCAAATTTCAAAATACCACTGTAAAATTTAGCTTTTTCACCTCTTTATTTAGGTTTTGTAGACAAAGTAGTTAAGGAGATTAGAAATAAAAATAGCCAAGAATGTTTAGAACAAAAAAAAAGAAGGAATAGGATCAATAGTTTTAGATTACAACAAAGAAGTGACTTATGGAATATTTTAAATAGAGATAGTAGTTGAACAAGTAATCATTAGGAAATATCCCCAATCTTATTTTATTTTTTAAAGCCCCAAATTTGAAGAATACATTCAAGTTATTTGAAGGGAAAAAAGCAACTACAGAGTTGAATAATGATTTACATGGATAGGATAAGGGCTGAAAAAGTATGCAGTGAAAATCCTTCCAGAAAGGGAACAAAAGAATTATAGAATTTAGATCATGCAACAGTAAAAAAAAAACTTTCAATATCTTAAACTTACAATATTGAACAATGAATAAAAACATAATTTTATAATTTAAATGTTCATGTCACCTGCAATACATTGGTTCTACGGTGGTGTAGATAAAGAGATTGAAGAAGTAAGGAAGAAAGATCGGAACGAACTCCTGAAATATAAAGACAAACTGAAGACAATAACGGATGACAGAAATACTATCGATGTAGCATTCATCACACAATATTGCGAAAACAGACATTTGATAGAGGGAATAATTAAAAAACATTGGCCTCTACTGAAAAACGATGATACCATAGGGGAAATACTAGCAGATAAACCGAAATTCATCTACAGGAAATCAGACAATCTAAGAAACATTCTATCACCTAGTGTCCCACGCTCCAGACCAACAGGAACACAAGATGTCTTTGGCAAGACAATCAGGGGCTTCTATCCATGCATAAGTTGCAAAGCATGCAAAAGAGGCATCAAATCTAAGAAATTCGTATCCAACAACTCAAAGGTGGAATATATAATCAAAGATATGATAAAATGTTCAAGTAAAGGCGTAATATACGTAATACAATGCAGCTGTGCACTACAGTATGTGGGCCAAACCACAAGACCATTAAAGGATAGGATTAGAGAGCACATTCTACAAGTCGAACACGGCAACACCGAAACCGCCCTGTACAAACACTTCACCATCCATCATAAAAGTAACCTTAAAGATTTCAGCTACTATGGGATTCAACGAATAAGACCTAACTGGAGAGGCGGGGATTATGAAAGAAAACTTCTTGTAGCTGAATCAAGATGGATCTATGAACTTGATTGTCTCTATCCTAAAGGTCTCAATAATAAAGAAGACTTATCGCATCTATTACATCTCAAATGAAGGATCCCACATATCAAACATCTATAACAATTATAGACCTACACATAAACACCAACTTCAAGCGACAATAGCCGGTTGGTTGATTTAGGGCCCCGAAACCTTCCCCTATGCACAATTTTTTAACAATTTTTTAACAATTTTTAAGATAAAATAATTTTTCAAAAAATTATATTTTACAAGCTTTCGTTTTTAACATTTCTTAATATTTTTAAGATTTTTTTAAAATAACTTCAAAAAGACAACCATATATCTTTTAAATGTCTTTTTATATTTCCGACAATTTCATAATTTATATAATTTATAATTTATATTTTTTTATATATTTTTTATATATATCTTGTTAACCTCGTTCATGTCAATTTTAAACACGACTTGACCTCTATGTCTAACTATCTGGATTTAATAACTCTTAAATAACAAGTGATGAAGTTACCACAACTATAGGTTATTCACATAACTAAGACTATATTCCAATCTCGTTTTACACCTAGGTCAGAATTTATATGCGATTATAAACGAATCTCACATTTGGAGACCACATCACAGTTTCACTCAAAAATTTTTTATTTATTTCATGTTCCTTATTTTATGTCATTCTAACAAAACAGGTGAATGATTCCCATACTAAACTTAAGATCCCACAATGTTTTCATTCACAAATCCCAGACACATGTCTACCGCCTCCTCTAGACAAATTCTGCTTTCCACGTAAGAAACCGACTTCCGGTTTCTGTTAACTTCCGGTATGTATACACTTCCGGTAGAACGACTTTCTTAGGAATCGAGTACCAATTATGGGGCTAGTAAGTCACGAACCGCTGAATTAATGTTTCGGGGTTACCAGCACAATGAGTCCTTAAGGAGGGTATTATTGAATAATAAATCTGGGCCTCCATATCGTAACAAATATTACTATCGGTATTACACTTCCGGTCAAACTTTGCTCTCAAAACCAATTTCCGGTTTAAGTTAACTTCCGGTAGAATGAAAATACCATACACCCGGCACAAGACAGTTACTATATCTCCAGCAAGTCCCCAATTGCCAATCATTACTTATAAGGGACATTACCAAAATGAGTCCAAAATGAAGGACTTATATATGTGCCATAATATCATAATATATGTTTTTATCCGAAACCGGAGCTACACATATCCGGTCTATCTTACACTTCCGGGTCAAAGGCCAACTTTTGGCGCGAATTTTTGGCGCAAGTTTTCTGGCGCAATTGAGAATTTTGTCACAAACCAAACTAGTATAAAGCAAGCACTCTCACCAACCATATATCAGTCTTGATAAAGGCCCTATTGGTGGGCCGAAACGCGTTGGCATATATGGTGAGTTTTATTTCTACTTGTGCAAACGTATTTTAAACGATACTGCTCTATGTTGTATTTTTCTTTTTCCACAGGGATTGGATCGTCTGATATTTTTTATAAACCTTTTTTATAAACCTTTTTTTATTCATTGTTTCATATATCCAATATTTTCAAGAAATTGGTCAGTTGGACTTCCATTTTTTTCAGCTATTCACAGTTTGATCCATAAACACAGGTGGCATTTTTGATTTTTATTGGACATCACAATATCACTACTAAATTCTTTTGGATTTCATTTCTTTGACATTTTGTTTTTTATGAGTGACTCTTTTGCGGATTATTGACTTAATTTTGGACACTTTTTGATTTCTCACGAGGGGACTCACACACATCTTTATCACATCCTTCATCAGGCTAAAGACAACATTTCACTTTATTTTTCTAAAAGATTATCACATTTTTACTTTACTTTATTTTTTTTAAAAGATTATCACATTTTTTCACATTTTTTCTCATATCAAATCAGGAAAACATCCTTTACATATATGTTTTTATCCTAGGTCACACGACCTATCCCCATCTGCTGCTTTTTTTTACACCATTCCTGTATTTTATTGCATTATTTTTATATTTTATTGTATTTTACTTTATTGTATTTTACTGTATCAGTTGTACATCTTTTACTGTATTTTACTGTATCATTGATACATCTTTTTGACTTCACCCAAACCAGTTTTATCACAGACCAGTTTTATCACAGACTGTAAAATTGATTTTATCAGATACAGTACACCAGTGAATGTTTCTAATTATTGTTTATTTATTAAGTGATATGGATCCATATACTTTTATGCTTATATAAATCTGTTTGCAACCATAGACACCAAGCTATTGCCTTAATAAATTTGTTAATTTAAATACTACATTAAACTTGTAAATATCCTCTACACTCTTGGGCTCCTTGTGCTGGTATATATAACGACGTACTTTTATCTATACCCTCATTAGACTTAGCCTTTAAATAGGCGCTCCTAAACACTAAACTATACATTGGTTCTACCACTATGTGTTTCAACACATGCTTAGTTAAACATGTTTACAATAGAGATGTGCATTTGTTTTGTTAAGATTGGAAATTTGTCAGTATTCATTTGTTTTCATTATATTACTTTTCAGGGATTAATGCTTAACTTTTGTGCGCGTGAGAGATGCGCTAAAACGGGTCCTATTCTCCACAGACCCCTGGCTCATCTAACTGGAGGCTTGCATTAAAGAAGAAGGTCTTGGGTTTTGTAAAGAAGAGGAGCAGATTAGCGCGCTCCTCAGTGAGCAAAAGGTAAGTAAAAAGCTACAGGTGAACTTTTCTATTCATTTAATGAAAATAAATGTACATTTTTAATGAATATTCAGTATTGGTTTCATTTTAAACAAAATGAATACCAAATAGTGCATCCAACAAATATTCAGGGGAAACAAATTTCCCCGAATATTCATTATGAAAGATTTGCTTGAACCAATATTTTTGCAGCTGCACATCACTAGTGTTCAATATCAGGATAGGTTATACTAAAAACTGATTCTGATTGTATCAAAAAAGTTCATAGACAAAATCCCAAAGACATCATTAATTATATTGGTATAAAGTTGACAAAAAGGCATTTTCGAGGGGGTGAATCACTTGGCCAAGCAGAATTGCATATTCTATAATTATTTATAAGATTTGAATATATTAGGTTAGAATATATTTTTTTATTTTTATTTTTTTGTTTAAACTATGACTAAAGTAGGTTTAGTATAGAGATAAAGCATAGGGTAAGGGCAAGAAATAGGTTCAGTTCCTAGATAGGGAGAGTATACTATATATGTTTCATGTAGTTATTATTACGTTGATTCTATAGATCCATATCTATATAAATATTTAGTAGTAGTCTTTTATAAATATATATTTTTTACAAGGTTTAATAATTACATAAATATTTAATAACTAAGAAGTATGC
Source organism: Bombina bombina (assembly GCF_027579735.1). NCBI lineage: Eukaryota > Metazoa > Chordata > Amphibia > Anura > Bombinatoridae > Bombina > Bombina bombina. The sequence goes on along the minus strand of NC_069499.1, from coordinate 313,071,175 downwards.
GAATCGATGCTCACGCGCTTCCTTTTTAAATGTAGGGAGTTTTTTTAAATACATGTCCATTTATAAAGTAAACCATTATTATTAATAGTATTGTACAGAATTAAATGAAGAGCTTCACTACTTGCAGACCATCAGCTTTGTACACTGTTGGTTTAAACAGCTTAGCGCTAGACTAATTTTTTAACAGGAATCAAAGGCCCAGATTATAAATAGCGTGCTTACCGTGCTAACTTTACAACATGTAATATTGAAATACTGTGCCCGCCCTAACTTGCATGCGTATTACAAGCTGAAATCAAACGTTTCTGCACTAGTGCAAACTAAATTTGCGCTTGTCTAGTTAGCCCGATTGAAAGTCCTTGCGTAAAGGACTAGGGCTATTTAAAAAGCTGCACCAAACACAACATCAATACATTAAAATAAAGTGTTAAACTCATATATATATATATATATATATATATATATATATATATATATATATATATATATATATTGTGTATATATATATATATATATATATATATATATATACAGTACACACACACACTATCTAATAAAAAATTATTCATAGAAATATTAATAAAAAATCATTAGAAGGGTTAAAAGGTATATGGTATATGACAAGGTATTTGAATGGAAAGGGCTTTAAATGAATAAATACATTCATATAAATGTCTAAATATGTATATGTATGTATACATATGTCTATGTGTGTACAAATGTGTATTTATGTTTATATGTGTATATTAGTGATGTCGCAAACCTAAAAATTTTGGTTCGGGAACGGCGGACTCCAACTTCCGGTATTGTTCGCGAACCGCCTTTGACTTCAATAGGCAGGCAAATTTTAAAACCTACAAGGACTCTTTCTGGCCACAATAGTGATGGAAAAGTTGTTTCAAGGGTACTAACACCTGGACTGTGGCATGCTGGAGGGGGATCCATGGCAAAACTCCCATGGAAAATTACATAGTTTATGCAGAGTCTGCTTTTAACCCATAAAGGGCCTAAATCAACTAACATTCCAAAATTGTTTGCAATAACGTGCTTTAAAACATCAGTTATGATGTCGTATCTATAAGGTAGTGTAAGGGTTACGGCCGCATCACAGTGACAGAGCAAACTCCAAGTGTAATGCACCGCAAAGAACCGCAAACAGTCCACTGGCACAACCACGAGCTAGATAGATTTGATAGATAGATACATAGATTACATATCTCAATCGATGCAATATACATATGATCGATACACTTTACATAGCTCAATAGATGCAATATACATTTGATATATACGAATTACATCGATCAATAGATGCAATATACATTTGATAGATACAAATGTTATCGAATCAAAGATGCAATATACATTTTATAGATACGAATGACATCACCCAAAATATGTAATATACATTTTATAGATACGAATTACATCGATCAATAGATGCAATCTACATTTGATCGATACGTTTGATAGTTCGATCGATTTGATATATAAATTAATCGATTTGAAATATATATAATTTCCCTGACAGAGTATAACAATAAGACATGTGGTCTGTGACCCATGGTGTGTTAAGTAGTAATATTCTTAACATTTTACTACAACCTGTTACTCCCCCTATCAGATGAGGTCTATATGGCCTTCATTTTTGGAACCGGGAGATGGAAGAAGATGATTGTTCTGTCCTCCTACTTCAAATTTGTCAGAAACACAAGTGGCTGTCTCAAAACATCCCGGACAGAAGATAGATCGATAGATAGGATAGAAAGATATACATAGATTGATAGTTAGATAGAATCGATAGAAGAGAAATAGATAGATTTTTTAGATATATAATTACCCTGATAAAGTGTAATAATTAAACATGCGGTCTTGGACCCAACTAGGTTTGCAATTTTGCAATTTTGCAACTAGGTTTGCAACAATTTTTGCAATACTGTTAAAAGAAATAGGATTGCTGGCAATAATTGGCTAGGTGGGCCTGGCACACAGCAGGCTGCAAGGCAGGAGGAAAGTGCAATTCACTGGCACCAGCAAACTGAGGATTCGCCACAAATATTACCCAAAATTTAAATTTTTAATTACTAACAATACTGTGACAACAAATATGATTGGTGTAAATATTTTTCAAGTAGGCCTGGCACACAGGCTTGGAAGGCAGTAGAAAAGTGCAATTCTAGGGCACGAGCAAACTGAGGATTAAGATCAACAATGAAGAATTTTTTAATTATAATTAGTAACTATACTGTGACATCAATTAGGATTGGTGTAAATAGTTGGCAAGACGGCCTGGCACAAAAGGCAAGAGGTAGATGCAATTCAAGGACACTAGGAGACTGATTACTGACAGTCAAAACAGTGATGATTGACAATTTTTGCAATACTGTTAAAAGAAATAGGATTGCTGGCAATAATTGGCTAGGTGGGCCTGGCACACAGCAGGCTGCAAGGCAGGAGGAAAGTGCAATTCACTGGCAACAGCAAACTGAGGATTCGCCACAAATATTACCAAAAATTTTAATTTTTAATAACTATGAATACTGTGACAACAAATATGATTGGTGTAAATATTTTTCAAATAGGCCTGGCACACAGGCTTGGAAGGCAGTAGAAAAGTGCAATTCTAGGGCATGAGCAAACTGAGGATTAAGATCAAAAATCAAGAATTTTTTAATTTTAATTAGTAACTATACTGTGACAACAATTAGGATTGGTGTAAATAGTTGGCTAGACGGCCTGGCACAAAAGGCTGGCAGGCAGGAGGTAAATGCAATTCAAGGACACTGGGAGACTGAATACTGACAGTCAAAACAGTGATGATTGACAATTTTTGCAATACTGTTAAAAGAAATAGGATTGCTGGCAATAATTGGCTAGGTGGGACTGGCACACAGCAGGCTGCAAGGCAGGAGGAAAGTGCAATTCACTGGCACCAGCAAACTGAGGATTCACAACAAATATTACCAAAAATTTAAATTTTTAATTACTAACAATACTGTGACAACAAATATGATTGGTGTAAATATTTTTCAAGTAGGCCTGGCACACAGGCTTGGAAGGCAGTAGAAAAGTGCAATTCTAGGGCACGAGAAAACTGATGATTAAGATCAACAATCAAATATTTTTAAATTTTAATTAGTAACTATACTGTCTGTGACAACAATTATGATTGGTGTAAATAGTTGGCTAGACGGCCTGGCACAAAAGGCTGGCAGGCAGGAGGTAAATGCAATTCAATGGCACTAGGAGACTGAATATTTGCAGTCCAAAAAATTATGATTTTTATTTTTTTATATACTGTTACAAGAATTATGATTGGTGCCACTAATTGGCTAGTTGGGCCTGGCACACAGGCTGGCAGATATGAGTCGTGGATGGTAGGAAGGGCAGCAATTTAACACAGTATGCTGTGTAAGTGACAAAAACACAGGCCTGATAGAAAATTAAGTTAGATTACACTAGCAAAATATTTTAAAATTTTAGATTTTAATATTAAAATTATGTTAAGAAGTGCAATGCACATATGAGTGGTCGCACTGGCTGGCTGCTACGTAGGGCAGCAATTAACAACAGTATGCTGTGTTAGTCAGATAGACAGTTAGACACAGGCCTGATAGAAAATAAAATTAGATTACACTAGCATAATGATTTAAAGACTATTTTTTGGGAATTTAAAGAAAAAGGTTAAGCACATAAATATGAGTCGTGGCTGTCTAGCCTTGGAAGGGCAGCTATTAAAAACAGTAGGCTCTGTAAGTCAGATACACACACGACTGATAGAAAATACTATTAGGGAATTAAAAAAAGGTTAAATACTATTAGGGAATTAAAAAAAGGTTAAACACATATGAGTCGTTGCTCATAGACTAGGGAGGGCAGCACAGTAGGCTCTGTATGTCAGCTAAAGACACAGGCCTGATAGCAAATTATATTAGATTACACTATCAAACAAATTTAAAAATGTATTTTTTTTATATTTAAATTAAGGTGAAGAAGATATGAGTGCTGGGTGGATGCCTGGCACAGACCAATTAACCAAAAGACTGAAAAAAAATGAGGTATATTAATGCTGAGTGAGCCTGAAAGACACAGGCCTGATAGTAAATGGTTTTTTTTTTAAATTTAAAATAATGTTATAAACGGATATTAACACTGGTGGCTGGCACAGAGCAATGAACCAGAGTATATGCTGTGTGACACAGGCCTGATAGAAAATGAAAAAAAATTACACTAGCAAAATAATTAAATTTTTTGGTTAGTTAAATTTAAACTAATGTTGTTAGGGAGATATCAGTGGTGGCAGTAATCACAGCAGCATATGCTGTGAGCCTTAAACACACAGCCTGAAAGCCAGGCAAATGCTAATAAAAAAAAAAACGAAAAAAAAAAAACGGCACGAAATATAGCCCTAAAAAGGGCTTTTTGGGGTGCTGTGCTTGCAGCAGAGATGAGTGGAGTCCTTCTGGACTGTAAATACACTAGCCTAGCTATGTTTTTCCTATTAGTGTCAGGAGCAAAAACACAACATGTCCTCTCATTAAGAAAGCAAGGTCCTTATGGCGGATTCCGAGTAGCTGGGAGGGTCTGTGAGGGAGTGTCTGATGTTGATTGGCTCTAATGTGTCAGACGGCTGTGACATAAAGGGTCAAAGTTTCCTCAATGATGACACATAGGGGCGGATCGAACATCACCAGGTGTTCGCCCGCAAACGCGAACGCGAACAAGCTATGTTCGCTGTGAACCGTTCGCGGGCGAACAGTTCGGGACATCACTAGTGTATATATGTATGTATATACACACACATATATATATATATATATATATATATATATATATATATATATATATATATATATATATATATATATATATATATATATATATATATATATATTTTGGAGACCGTTTCGACTCATATACCTGAAAACATAAAAAATCTTTTTTATTCAATTGTAATATTTAATAATGTGTTTTACTGTAAATATTTTACATTCCAATGGGGGGGGGGAGGAGAAAGAGAGAGAGAGAGAGAAAGAGAGAGAGAGAAAGAGAGAGAGAGAGAAAGAGAGAGAGAGAGAGAGAGAGAGAGAGAGAGAGAGAGAGAGACTGAGTATATATTATTATCACATCTATATGTTCTTAGGCAGGGTGTCAACTCTATATGTAATGGAATCTATAAGATGAGTGCTAAAAGTTACTGTAGATGTTTAGCTGCTTCAAATATTAATAATCCCTTAGTCATAATGATTCTATATTATAGTCTTCCCTCTATACTTATCTTTCTTTCCCTTAGCATTAGATAAAAGGCCGAAACGATCGTCTGGGGTTGTCATGTTCCTTGTTCAGAGGAGAATTGCCTGGTATTTTGGGGCTGGACTGACCTTACTTGGCAGGATCAGACTGATATACTTCAGGAAAGTTTTCTTCTGTGAAAAGCACACTGGTCTAAAAGAGGCTGCTTCCGGGTGGTAAATCGCCATAGAACAAGCCACTGAGTTGTTGTTCGTTCCTGGTAGAGCGCTTCTCTCTTTGTATGCAAATTATTATGACCCTGGGGAAGTCTCCCTATGGGTGATGGGGGAAACCAGACGTGGACTCCTTGCCCAGTGTGCTTAGAGGAATGTGGCTGCACCTCACTGATGAGGCCCATGGAGGCCGAAACGATCGTCTGGGTTTGTCATGTTCCTTGTTCAGAGGAGAATTGCCTGGTATTTCGGGGCTGGACTGACCTTACTTGGCAGGATCAGACTGATATACTTCAGGAAAGTTTTCTTCTGTGAAAAGCACACTGGTCTAAAAGAGGCTGCTTCCGGGTGGTAAATCGCCATAGAGCAAGCCACTGAGTTGTTGTTCGTTCCTGGTAGAGCGCTTCTCTCTTTGTATGCAAATTATTATGACCCTGGGGAAGTCTCCCTATGGGTGATGGGGGAAACCAGACGTGGACTCCTTGCCCAGTGTGCTTAGAGGAATGTGGCTGCACCTCACTGACGAGGCCCATAGGAGGCCGAAACGATCGTCTGGGGTTGTCATGTTCCTTGTTCAGAGGAGAATTGCCTGGTATTTCGGGGCTGGACTGACCTTACTTGGCAGGATCAGACTGATATACTTCAGGAAAGTTTTCTTCTGTGAAAAGCACACTGGTCTAAAAGAGGCTGCTTCCGGGTGGTAAATCGCCTTAGAACAAGCCACTGAGTTGTTGTTCATTCCTGGTAGAGCGCTTCTCTCTTTGTATGCAAATTATTATGACCCTGGGGAAGTCTCCCTATGGGTGATGGGGGAAACCAGACGTGGACTCCTTGCCCAGTGTGCTTAGAGGAATGTGGCTGCACCTCACTGACGAGGCCCATAGGAGGCCGAAGCGATCATCTGGGGTTGTCATGTTCCTTGTTTAGAGGAGAATTGCCTGGTATTTCGGGGCTGGACTGACCTTACTTGGCAGGATCAGACTGATATACTTCAGGAAAGTTTTCTTCTGTGAAAAGAACACTGGTCTAAAAGAGGCTGCTTCCGGGTGGTAAATCCCCATAGAACAAGCCACTGAGTTGTTGTTCGTTCCTGGTAGAGCACTTCTCTCTTTGTATGCAAATTATTATGACCCTGGGGAAGTCTCCCTATGGGTGATGGGGGAAACCAGACGTGGACTCCTTGCCCAGTGTGCTTAGAGGAATGTGGCTGCACCTCACTGACGAGGCCCATAGGAGGCCGAAACGATCATCTGGGGTTGTCATGTTCCTTGTTCAGAGGAGAATTGCCTGGTATTTCGGGGCTGCACTGACCTTACTTGGCAGGATCAGACTGATATACTTCAGGAAAGTTTTCTTCTGTGAAAAGCACACTGGTCTAAAAGAGGCTGCTTCCGGGTGGTAAATCGCCATAGAACAAGCCACTGAGTTGTTGTTCGTTCCTGGTAGAGCGCTTCTCTCTTTGTATGCAAATTATTATGACCCTGGGGAAGTCTCCCTATGGGTGATGGGGGAAACCAGACGTGGACTCCTTGCCCAGTGTGCTTAGAGGAATGTGGCTGCACCTCACTGACGAGGCCCATAGGAGGCCGAAACAATCGTCTGGGGTTGTCATGTTCCTTGTTTAGAGGAGAATTGCCTGGTATTTCGGGGCTGGACTGACCTTACTTGGCAGGATCAGACTGATATACTTCAGGAAAGTTTTCTTCTGTGAAAAGCACACTGGTCTAAAAGAGGCTGCTTCCGGGTGGTAAATCGCCATAGAGCAAGCCACTGAGTTGTTGTTCGTTCCTGGTAGAGCGCTTCTCTCTTTGTATGCAAATTATTATGACCCTGGGGAAGTCTCCCTATGGGTGATGGGGGAAACCAGACGTGGACTCCTTGCCCAGTGTGCTTAGAGGAATGTGGCTGCACCTCACTGACGAGGCCCATAGGAGGCCGAAACGATCGTCTGGGATTATCATGTTCCTTGTTCAGAGGAGAATTGCCTGGTATTTCGGGGCTGGACTGACCTTACTTGGCAGGATCAGACTGATATACTTCAGGAAAGTTTTCTTCTGTGAAAAGCACACTGGTCTAAAAGAGGCTGCTTCCGGGTGGTAAATCGCCATAGAACAAGCCACTGAGTTGTTGTTCGTTCCTGGTAGAGCGCTTCTCTCTTTGTATGCAAATTATTATGACCCTGGGGAAGTCTCCCTATGGGTGATGGGGGAAACCAGATGTGGACTCCTTGCCCAGTGTGCTTAGAGGAATGTGGCTGCACCTCACTGACGAGGCCCATAGGAGGCCGAAACGATCGTCTGGGGTTGTCATGTTCCTTGTTTAGAGGAGAATTGCCTGGTATTTCGGGGCTGGACTGACCTTACTTGGCAGGATCAGACTGATATACTTCAGGAAAGTTTTCTTCTGTGAAAAGCACACTGGTCTAAAAGAGGCTGCTTCCGGGTGGTAAATCGCCATAGAACAAGCCACTGAGTTGTTGTTCGTTCCTGGTAGAGCGCTTCTCTCTTTGTATGCAAATTATTATGTCCCTGGGGAAGTCTCCCTATGGGTGATGGGGGAAACCAGACGTGGACTCCTTGCCCAGTGTGCTTAGAGGAATGTGGCTGCACCTCACTGACGAGGCCCATAGGAGGCCGAAACAATCGTCTGGGGTTGTCATGTTCCTTGTTTAGAGGAGAATTGCCTGGTATTTCGGGGCTGGACTGACCTTACTTGGCAGGATCAGACTGATATACTTCAGGAAAGTTTTCTTCTGTGAAAAGAACACTGGTCTAAAAGAGGCTGCTTCCGGGTGGTAAATCCCCATAGAACAAGCCACTGAGTTGTTGTTCGTTCCTGGTAGAGCGCTTCTCTCTTTGTATGCAAATTATTATGACCCTGGGGAAGTCTCCCTATGGGTGATGGGGGAAACCAGACGTGGACTCCTTGCCCAGTGTGCTTAGAGGAATGTGGCTGCACCTCACTGACGAGGCCCATAGGAGGCCGAAACGATCGTCTGGGGTTGTCATGTTCCTTGTTCAGAGGAGAATTGCCTGGTATTTCGGGGCTGCACTGACCTTACTTGGCAGGATCAGACTGATATACTTCAGGAAAGTTTTCTTCTGTGAAAAGCACACTGGTCTAAAAGAGGCTGCTTCCGGGTGGTAAATCGCCATAGAACAAGCCACTGAGTTGTTGTTCGTTCCTGGTAGAGCGCTTCTCTCTTTGTATGCAAATTATTATGACCCTGGGGAAGTCTCCCTATGGGTGATGGGGGAAACCAGACGTGGACTCCTTGCCCAGTGTGCTTAGAGGAATGTGGCTGCACCTCACTGACGAGGCCCATAGGAGGCCGAAACGATCGTCTGGGGTTGTCATGTTCCTTGTTTAGAGGAGAATTGCCTGGTATTTCGGGGCTGGACTGACCTTACTTGGCAGGATCAGACTGATATACTTCAGGAAAGTTTTCTTCTGTGAAAAGCACACTGGTCTAAAAGAGGCTGCTTCCGGGTGGTAAATCGCCATAGAACAAGCCACTGAGTTGTTGTTCGTTCCTGGTAGAGCGCTTCTCTCTTTGTATGCAAATTATTATGACCCTGGGGAAGTCTCCCTATGGGTGATGGGGGAAACCAGACGTGGACTCCTTGCCCAGTGTGCTTAGAGGAATGTGGCTGCACCTCACTGACGAGGCCCATAGGAGGCCGAAACGATCGTCTGGGGTTGTCATGTTCCTTGTTTAGAGGAGAATTGCCTGGTATTTCGGGGCTGGACTGACCTTACTTGGCAGGATCAGACTGATATACTTCAGGAAAGTTTTCTTCTGTGAAAAGCACACTGGTCTAAAAGAGGCTGCTTCCGGGTGGTAAATCGCCATAGAACAAGCCACTGAGTTGTTGTTCGTTCCTGGTAGAGCGCTTCTCTCTTTGTATGCAAATTATTATGTCCCTGGGGAAGTCTCCCTATGGGTGATGGGGGAAACCAGACGTGGACTCCTTGCCCAGTGTGCTTAGAGGAATGTGGCTGCACCTCACTGCCGAGGCCCATAGGAGGCCGAAACAATCGTCTGGGGTTGTCATGTTCCTTGTTCAGAGGAGAATTGCCTGGTATTTCGGGGCTGGACTGACCTTACTTGGCAGGATCAGACTGATATACTTCAGGAAAGTTTTCTTCTGTGAAAAGAACACTGGTCTAAAAGAGGCTGCTTCCGGGTGGTAAATCGCCATAGAACAAGCCACTGAGTTGTTGTTCGTTCCTGGTAGAGCGCTTCTCTCTTTGTATGCAAATTATTATGACCCTGGGGAAGTCTCCCTATGGGTGATGGGGGAAACCAGACGTGGACTCCTTGCCCAGTGTGCTTAGAGGAATGTGGCTGCACCTCACTGACGAGGCCCATAGGAGGCCGAAACGATCGTCTGGGGTTGTCATGTTCCTTGTTCAGAGGAGAATTGCCTGGTATTTCGGGGCTCGACTGACCTTACTTGGCAGGATCAGACTGATATACTTCAGGAAAGTTTTCTTCTGTGAAAAGCACACTGGTCTAAAAGAGGCTTCTTCCGGGTGGTAAATCGCCATAGAACAAGCCACTGAGTTGTTGTTCGTTCCTGGTAGAGAGCTTCTCTCTTTGTATGCAAATTATTATGACCCTGGGGAAGTCTCCCTATGGGTGATGGGGGAAACCAGACATGGACTCCTTGCCCAGTGTGATTAGAGGAATGTGGCTGCACCTCACTGACGAGGCCCATAGGAGGCCGAAACGATCGTCTGGGGTTGTCATGTTCCTTGTTCAGAGGAGAATTGCCTGGTATTTCGGGGCTGGACTGACCTTACTTGGCAGGATCACACTGATATACTTCAGGAAAGTTTTCTTCTGTGAAAAGCACACTGGTCTAAAAGAGGCTGCTTCCGGGTGGTAAATCGCCATAGAACAAGCCACTGAGTTGTTGTTCGTTCCTGGTAGAGCGCTTCTCTCTTTGTATACAAATTATTATGACCCTGGGGAAGTCTCCCTATGGGTGATGGGGGAAACCAGACGTGGACTCCTTGCCCAGTGTGCTTAGAGGAATGTGGCTGCACCTCACTGACGAGGCCCATAGGAGGCCGAAACGATCGTCTGGGGTTGTCATGTTCCTTGTTCAGAGGAGAATTGCCTGGTATTTCGGGGCTGGACTGACCTTACTTGGCAGGATCAGACTGATATACTTCAGGAAAGTTTTCTTCTGTGAAAAGCACACTGGTCTAAAAGAGGCTGCTTCCGGATGGTAAATCGCCATAGAGCAAGCCACTGAGTTGTTGTTCGTTCCTGGTAGAGCGCTTCTCTCTTTGTATGCAAATTATTATGACCCTGGGGAAGTCTCCCTATGGGTGATGGGGGAAACCAGACGTGGACTCCTTGCCCAGTGTGCTTAGAGGAATGTGGCTGCACCTCACTGACGAGGCCCATAGGAGGCCGAAACGATTGTCTGGGGTTGTCATGTTCCTTGTTCAGAGGAGAATTGCCTGGTATTTCGGGGCTGTACTGACCTTACTTGGCAGGATCAGACTGATATACTTCAGGAAAGTTTTCTTCTGTGAAAAGCACACTGGTCTAAAAGAGGCTGCTTCCGGGTGGTAAATCGCCATAGAACAAGCCACTGAGTTGTTGTTCGTTCCTGGTAGAGCGCTTCTCTCTTTGTATGCAAATTATTATGACCCTGGGGAAGTCTCCCTATGGGTGATGGGGGAAACCAGACGTGGACTCCTTGCCCAGTGTGCTTAGAGGAATGTGGCTGCACCTCACTGACGAGGCCCATAGGAGGCCGAAACGATCATATGGGGTTGTCATGTTCCTTGTTTAGAGGAGAATTGCCTGGTATTTCGGGGCTGGACTGACCTTACTTGGCAGGATCAGACTGATATACTTCAGGAAAGTTTTCTTCTGTGAAAAGCACACTGGTATAAAAGAGGCTGCTTCCGGGTGGTAAATCGCCATAGAACAAGCCACTGAGTTGTTGTTCGTTCCTGGTAGAGCGCTTCTCTCTTTGTATGCAAATTATTATGACTCTGGGGATGTCTCCCTATGGGTGATGGGGGAAACCAGACGTGGACTCCTTGCCCAGTGTGCTTAGAGGAATGTGGCTGCACCTCACTTACGAGGCCCATATGAGGCCGAAACGATCATCTGGGGTTGTCATGTTCCTTGTTCAGAGGAGAATTGCCTGGTATTTCGGGGCTGGACTGACCTTACTTGGCAGGATCACACTGATATACTTCAGGAAAGTTTTCTTCTGTGAAAAGCACACTGGTCTAAAAGAGGCTGCTTCCGGGTGGTAAATCGACATAGAACAAGCCACTGAGTTGTTGTTCGTTCCTGGTAGAGCGCTTCTCTCTTTGTATGCAAATTATTATGACCCTGGGGAACTCTCCCTATGGGTGATGGGGGAAACCAGACGTGGACTCCTTGCCCAGTGTGCTTAGAGGAATGTGGCTGCACCTCACTGACGAGGCCCATAGGAGGCCGAAACGATCGTCTGGGGTTGTCATGTTCCTTGTTCAGAGGAGAATTGCCTGGTATTTCGGGGCTGGACTGACCTTACTTGGCAGGATCAGACTGATATACTTCAGGAAAGTTTTCTTCTGTGAAAAGCACACTGGTCTAAAAGAGGCTGCTTCCGGGTGGTAAATCGCCATAGAACAAGCCACTGAGTTGTTGTTCGTTCCTGGTAGAGCGCTTCTCTCTTTGTATGCAAATTATTATGACCCTGGGGAAGTCTCCCTATGGGTGATGGGGGAAACCAGACGTGGACTCCTTGCCCAGTGTGCTTAGAGGAATGTGGCTGCACCTCACTGACGAGGCCCATAGGAGGCCAAAACGATCGTCTGGGGTGTTCATGTTCCTTGTTCAGAGGAGAATTGCCTGGTATTTCGGGGCTGGACTGACCTTACTTGGCAGGATCAGACTGATATACTTCAGGAAAGTTTTCTTCTGTGAAAAGCACACTGGTCTAAAAGGCTGCTTCCGGGTGGTAAATCGCCATAGAACAAGCCACTGAGTTGTTGTTCGTTCCTGGTAGAGCGCTTCTCTCTTTGTATGCAAATTATTATGACCCTGGGGAAGTCTCCCTATGGGTGATGGGGGAAACCAGACGTGGACTCCTTGCCCAGTGTGCTTAGAGGAATGTGGCTGCACCTCACTGACGAGGCCCATAGGAGGCCGAAACGATCGTCTGGGGTTGTCATGTTCATTGTTCAGAGGAGAATTGCCTGGTATTTCGGGGCTGGAGAGCGCTTCTCTCTTTGTATGCAAATTAGATGAAAGTTGGCAAGGAGACATTTCTAACAACAGTCTAGTTTATATTGCTACGACTTTTACTATCTTTAAGCTATTACGTACTGGGAGACTAACTCTCCCTATGTATGTGATAACAAAGGCACACAACAGTTCTTTTGTAATATTATGTATTTAAAGGGGATCCTAACCTGCATATCTCATGTGACATTGCTCTACTTCCCGATCATGGTGTACACCCATTCTCAAAAATTAATAATGTTGTAGATAGAATTAAATCCACTAGGGATCCTGGTGGCCAGGGAGAAAATCCAAAAAAGCCTCTCTTTTGAACAATAATTTGTTTGAATCGCCTCCTCTTTAGGGCTTTTTTAGTTTTTCTATTATGACAATCTAGTGATTAAGATGGCAGACAAGGGTGGGTGTCTGGTTGTGTGGAGTAAGCAGGCATATAAAGATTAGATCAAAAGACAATTGAGTTGCCGTGACTACAGATTACTTCCAGGTGACCCTACGTCAGTCTTCCTAAGAGAAATTGTCACTATTAGATGATGGCCTAGAAGAGGGACATATTGATCAGGATACCTGTGACTATCTGATAGTACAAGAACCCATTTTTCATATCCTTCCAAAGGTTCATAAGCCCCTGTTGGATATCAAAGGGCACCCTATCGTTTCAGGTATAGGTTCAATATGTGAACTTCTTTCAGAATGGTTGGATGGTTTTAGTATCCAAACTCAATAGTTATCTGAGAGATACAAAACATCTCCTGCAGATTCTAGAAAATAGCAATTGGGAACCACACTATAGTTGGCTAACTGTAGATGTGGTGTCCCTTTACTCTTCGATGCCCCATGAAATGGGTCTAAGAGCTATAATTTTTTTTTTAGAGAGGGATACTGTTTATATACATAACTTGATTAATTTTATAATAGAAGTGACCAGCTTCCTTCTTAAACATAACTATTTCAGGTTCCATGAAAAAAATTTCCACAACAAACTATAGGAAACCAATTTTGTGCAATACCCTCTTGCTGGAAAAATCAGCCATCCGGTCAGTGTACAAAAATCCATAGCAAAGGGACAATTTGTCAGAATCACAAGGAACTGCTCTAGTGACCATGAATATAAAAAACACAGTGAGGATCTAAAGAAACGACTGCATGAAAGAGGGTATAAGAAAAAATTGACAGAGAAATTGAAAAAACAGATGGACGTGACTGAAAGAGATATTTTACTAAGGGATGCACCAAAGACAGCAACATCAAGGCACACACATGACGCAGGGCAAGTGACATTTGTCACACAATATTCTTCAAATTACAAGGACATATGTAATATTATCAAGAGACATCTACCGATGTTAGCAGCAGATGAAGGATTAATTGAGGTTGCCCAGAAAGGTTGTAGATTTTCCTACAGAAAAAGAGTCACTCTGGGAAATATACTATCACCCAATGACTTACCACAGAAAAATGAAAATAGTTCTTGGCTGGTATATTCTTGAATCTCTGCTAGGGGAATCACTTGAGCAATTAGTCAAGGAACCAACTTGTAAGGAAGCTATATTAGATCTAATACTTACAAACAGTGATACAGTTTCAGATGTGTCTGTAGGTGAGAACTTAGGATCCAGTGATCATCAATCTGTTTGGTTTAGTATTCATGTTCAGGAACTGTCCACCCAGACTAAAACAAAAGTTTTAGACTTTAGGACGGCAGATTTTTCATTAATGGGAGAATACCTAAAAACATATTTAAAGGGGAAAACTCTTATTTCAGGGGTTCAAGAACAATGGGAATTTGTGAAAGGTGCCATTTTAGATGCAACCGCACACTGTATTAGACATGTCTGTAAAAGTAAAAGAAAGCGGAAACCAATTTGGTTTTCCAAAGAAGTAGCACATGCTGTAAAGACAAAAAATATAGCTTATAAAAATTACAGACACACACAAGCAGATGATGATATGAAAATATGGAGACTCAAACAAAAAAAGACTAAGCAGTTAATTAGGAAGGTTAAAGCTCATGCAGAAGAGAAGATAGCACATTCAGTAAAACATGGGGACAAAACATTCTTTAGATATATCAGTGAAAGAAGAAAAAATAAGGTAGGAATAGTAAAATTGAAATCAGTTGATGGTAGAATAATAGAAGGAGATAAGCAGATTTCAGACTGTCTCAATGATTACTTCTGTTCTGTTTTCACTAAAGATTGTGAAGATACAATGTCTACATTAAGGGATGCTACGAAAAATAGAAACAAGCTTAATAGTAATCTTTTTACAGAGGATGAGGTTTTGTTAGCATTATCAAAAATAAATGTTACAAAGGCAGTGGGTCCTGATAATATTCATCCAAGGGTTTTAAAAGAACTTCGATCAGTGCTAACTGTCCCATTAACTGATCTGTTTAATCAGTCACTATTAACAGGAGCTGTCCCAGATGATTGGAGAATAGCAAATGTAATACCTCTTCATAAAAAGGGCAGTAGAGAAGAATCTGGCAACTACAGGCCAGTTAGTTTAACTTCAGTAGTAGGGAAATTAATGGAAAGCCTCTTAAAAGAAAGAATTATGACTTACATAAAGACAAACAATTTAGAGGACCAAAATCAGCATGGTTTTACTTCAGGGAGATCATCTCAGACTAATCTAATTGACTTCTTTGATTATGTAACAAAAGTATTAGACAAGGGAGGAGCAGTTGATTTAGCATATCTAGATTTCAGCAAAGCATTTGACACCGTCCCACACAATAAACTTATTCACAAACTATATCTCCTTGGTCTAGATTCAAAAATTGTGAACTGGGTGGAATGCTGGCTTAAGGACAGAAAACAAAGTGTCTTAGTAAATGGAGTTCATTCAGCAGAGGGGGCTGTTACTAGTGGTGTTCCTCAGGGGTCAGTTCTGGGGCCTGTTTTGTTTAACATATTTATCTGCGATATCAGCAAAGGGCTACAGGGGAAAGTATGTCTCTTTGCAGATGATACAAAAATTTGCAACAGAGTGGATGTTCCAGGGGGGGTAGACAAAATGAGAAGTGATATACAACAATTGAAGGATTGGACAAACGACTGGGATCTAAAGTTTAACACAGCAAAGTGTAAAATAATGCATTTAGGGAAGAAAAATCCAAATTTTAATTACAGACTCAATGACGCTTTACTGACTGTTACAGACGAGGAACAGGACTTGGGAATTATTATTTCAGATGATTTAAAACTTAGTAAACTATGTAGTAATGCAGCGAGTAAGGCTAGCAGAATGCTTGGATGTATTGGTAGAGGTATTTGCAGCAGAAATAGTAAGGTTCTTATGCCACTTTATAGATCATTAGTTAGGCCTCATCTTGAGTATTGTGTGCAGTTCTGGAGGCCATATCTTCAGAAGGATATTAACAAACTTGAATCTGTGCAAAGGAGGGCTACCAAAATGGTACATGGTCTAAAAAATAAAACTTACCAGGATAGGCTCAATGACCTAAATATGTATAGCTTAGAGGAGAGAAGGGAAAGAGGTGATATGATAGCAACTTTCAAGTACATTAAAGGGTTTAGTAAAACTGAAGCTGTGGGTATTTTACATAAAATGGAAAATTCAAGAACAAGGGGTCATGAGCTCAAGCTAAAGGGTAGTAGATTCAGGAGTAATTTGAGGAAGCACTTCTTTACAGAAAGAGTGATTGATTTATGGAATAAACTTCCTCAAGAGATAGTAGCAACAAACACTGTGGGGGACTTTAAAACTGCATGGGACAAGCATAAGGCTATCCTATGAACTAGATAAGTTTATACTGTTAGGTAAGGTCGGGCAGACTTGCTGGGCCTATGGCTCTTATCTGCCGTCAATATCTATGTTTCTATGACAACAAAGTGATGTATAGGTGTGGGTACAGCCAGTGTATCCCCTGTAGCTTTATTCAAAGAGGAGACAATTTTAGATCAAATATAACATCTAAAGAGTATAAAATTGAAAGCTGTGTGATTTGCAGGTCTAAATTCGTAGTCTATATGGCCTGGTGCACTTGCTCAAGCAAGCAGTATATTGGATGCACATCCAGGGAGGCCAGGGAGAGAATTCGCCAGCACCTCTCAGATATTAAAAGATCTGATGCCAGATCGGAACTAGCAAAACACTTCATAGATGTTCATGACAGTTCAAATTTGACATTCAAGTGGAAAATAATAGAAAAACTAAAAAAGCCCAAAAAACATAATTTATGCTTACCTGATAAATTTATTTCTCTTGTAGTGTATCCAGTCCACGGATCATCCATCACTTATGGGATATTAACTCCTCCCCAACAGGAAGTGCAAGAGGATTCACCCAGCAGAGCTGCTATATAGCTCCTCCCCTAACTGCCATTACCAGTCATTCGACCGAAAACATGCAGAGAAAGGAAAACCATAGGGTACAGTGGTGACTGTAGTTTAATGGAAAAATTACCTGCCTTAAAGTGACAGGGCGGGCCGTGGACTGGATACACTACAAGAGAAATAAATTTATCAGGTAAGCATAAATTATGTTTTCTCTTGTTAAGTGTATCCAGTCCACGGATCATCCATCACTTATGGGATACCAATACCAAAGCTAAAGTACACGGATGACGGGAGGGACAGGCAGGCTCTTTATACGGAAGGAACCACTGCCTGAAGAACCTTTCTCCCAAAAACAGCCTCCGAAGAAGCAAAAGTGTCAAATTTGTAAAATTTGGAAAAAGTATGAAGAGAAGACCAAGTTGCAGCCTTGCAAATCTGTTCAACAGAAGCCTCATTCTTAAAGGCCCAAGTGGAAGCCACAGCTCTAGTAGAATGTGCTGTAATTCTTTCAGGAGGCTGCTGTCCAGCAGTCTCATAGGCTAACCGTATTATGCTACGAAGCCAAAAGGAGAGAGAGGTAGCCGAAGCTTTTTGACCTCTCCTCTGACCAGAATAAACGACAAACAGGGAAGACGTTTGTCGAAAATCCTTAGTTGCCTGTAGATAAAATTTCAGGGCACGGACTACATCTAGATTGTGTAGCAGGCGTTCCTTTTTCGAAGAAGGATTAGGACACAAAGATGTAACCACAATCTCTTGATTGATATTCCTGTTAGTGACCACCTTAGGTAGGAACCCAGGTTTAGTACGCAGAACTACCTTGTCTGAATGAAAAATCAGATAAGGAGAATCACAATGTAAGGCAGATAACTCAGAGACTCTTCGAGCCGAGGAAATCGCCATTAAAAACAGAACTTTCCAAGATAACAACTTGATATCAATGGAATGAAGGGGTTCAAACAGAACCCCCTGTAAAACATTAAGAACTAAGTTCAAACTCCATGGTGGATCAACAGTTTTAAACACAGGCTTGATCCTAGCTAAAGCCTGACAAAAAGCTTGAACGTCCGGAACTTCTGACAGACGTTTGTGTAAAAGAATGGACAGAGCTGAAATCTGTCCCTTTAAGGAACTAGCGGATAAACCCTTTTCTAAACCTTCTTGTAGAAAAGACAATATCCTCGGAATCCTAACCTTACTCCATGAGTAACTCTTGGATTCGCACCAATATAAGTATTTGCGCCATATCTTATGGTAAATCTTTCTGGTAACAGGCTTCCTAGCCTGTATTAAGGTATCAATAACTGACTCAGAAAAACCACGTTTTGATAAAATCAAGCGTTCAATTTCCAAGCAGTCAGCTTCAGAGAAATTAGATTTTGATGTTTGAAGGGACCCTGGATCAGAAGGTCCTGTTTCAGAGGTAGCGACCAAGGTGGACAGGATGACATGTCCACTAGATCTGCATACCAAGTCCTGCGTGGCCATGCAGGCGTTATTAGAATCACTGATGCTCTCTCCTGTTTGATTCTGGCAATCAATCGAGGAAGCATCGGGAAGGGTGGAAACACATAAGCCATCCCGAAGGTCCAAGGTGCTGTCAAAGCATCTATCAGAACCGCTCCCGGATCCCTGGATCTGGACCCGTAACGAGGAAGCTTGGCGTTCTGTCGAGACGCCATGAGATCTATCTCTGGTTTGCCCCAACGTCGAAGTATTTGGGCAAAGACCTCCGGATGAAGTTCCCACTCCCCCGGATGAAAAGTCTGACGACTTAAGAAATCCGCCTCCCAGTTCTCCACTCCCGGGATGTGGATTGCTGACAGGTGGCAAGAGTGAGACTCTGCCCAGCGAATTATCTTTGATACTTCCATCATTGCTAGGGAGCTTCTTGTCCCTCCCTGATGGTTGATGTAAGCTACAGTCGTGATGTTGTCCGACTGAAACCTGATGAACCCCCGAGTTGTTAACTGGGGCCAAGCCAGAAGGGCATTGAGAACTGCTCTCAATTCCAGAATGTTTATTGGTAGGAGACTCTCCTCCTGATTCCATTGTCCCTGAGCCTTCAGAGAATTCCAGACAGCGCCCCAACCTAGTAGGCTGGCGTCTGTTGTTACAATTGTCCAGTCCGGCCTGCTGAATGGCATCCCCCTGGACAGATGTGGCCGAGAAAGCCACCATAGAAGAGAATTTCTGGTCTCTTGATCCAGATTCAGAGTAGGGGACAAGTCTGAGTAATCCCCATTCCACTGACTTAGCATGCACAATTGCAGCGGTCTGAGATGTAGACGTGCAAAGGGTACTATGTCCATTGCTGCTACCATTAAGCTGATCACCTCCATGCATTGAGCTACTGACGGGTGTTGAATGGAATGAAGGACACGGCATGCATTTTGAAGCTTTGTTAACCTGTCTTCTGTCAGGTAAATCTTCATTTCTACAGAATCTATAAGAGTCCCCAAGAAGGGAACTCTTGTGAGTGGAAAGAGAGAACTCTTCTTTTCGTTCACCTTCCATCCTTTCGACCTTAGAAATGCCAGTACTAACTCTGTATGAGACTTGGCAGTTTGAAAGCTTGAAGCTTGTATCAGAATGTCGTCTAGGTACGGAGCTACCGCAATTCCTCGCGGTCTTAGTACCGCCAGAAGAGCACCCAGAACCTTTGTGAAGATTCTCGGAGCCGTAGCCAATCCGAATGGAAGAGCTACAAACTGGTAATGCCTGTCTAGAAAGGCAAACCTTAGATACCGGTAATGATCTTTGTGAATCGGTATGTGAAGGTAAGCATCCTTTAAATCCACTGTGGTCATGTACTGACCCTTTTGGATCATGGGTAAAATTGTCCGAATAGTTTCCATTTTGAACGATGGAACTCTTAGGAATTTGTTTAGGATCTTTAAATCCAAGATTGGCCTGAAAGTTCCCTCTTTTTTGGGAACCACAAACAGATTTGAGTAAAACCCTTGTCCTTGTTCCGACCGCGGAACCGGATGGATCACTCCCATTAATAAAAGATCTTGTACGCAGCGTAGAAACGCCTCTTTCTTTATTTGGTTTGTTGACAACCTTGACAGATGAAATCTCCCTCTTGGGGGAGAGAATTTGAAGTCTAGAAGGTATCCCTGAGATATGATCTCTAACGCCCAGGGATCCTGGACATCTCTTGCCCAAGCCTGGGCAAAGAGAGAAAGTCTGCCCCCCACTAGATCCGTTCCCGGATCGGGGGCCCTCGATTCATGCTGTCTTAGGGGCAGCAGCAGGTTTCCTGGCCTGCTTGCCCTTGTTCCAGGACTGGTTAGGTCTCCAGCCTTGTCTGTAGCGAGCAACAGCTCCTTCCTGTTTTGGTGCAGAGGAAGTTGATGCTGCTCCTGCTTTGAAATTACGAAAGGAACGAAAATTAGACTGTCTAGCCTTAGGTTTGGCTCTGTCTTGAGGCAGGGCATGGCCTTTACCTCCTGTAATGTCAGCGATAATTTCTTTCAACCCGGGCCCGAATAAGGTCTGCCCTTTGAAAGGTATATTAAGCAATTTAGATTTAGAAGTAACGTCAGCTGACCAGGATTTTAGCCACAGTGCTCTGCGTGCCTGAATGGCGAATCCGGAATTCTTAGCCGTAAGTTTAGTTAAATGTACTACGGTATCTGAAATAAATGAGTTAGCTAACTTAAGGGCTTTAAGCTTGTGTGTAATCTCATCTAATGGAGCTGATTCAAGTGTCTCTTCCAGAGACTCAAACCAAAATGCTGCTGCAGCCGTGACAGGCGCAATGCATGCAAGAGGTTGCAATATAAAACCTTGTTGAACAAACATTTTCTTAAGGTAACCCTCTAACTTTTTATCCATTGGATCTGAAAAGGCACAGCTATCCTCCACCGGGATAGTGGTACGCTTAGCTAAAGTAGAAACTGCTCCCTCCATCTTAGGGACCGTTTGCCATAAGTCCCGTGTGGTGGCATCTATTGGAAACATCTTTCTAAATATCGGAGGGGGTGAGAACGGCACACCGGGTCTATCCCACTCCTTAGTAACAATTTCAGTAAGTCTCTTAGGTATAGGAAAAACGTCAGTACTCGCCGGTACCGCAAAATATTTATCCAACCTACACATTTTCTCTGGTATTGCAACTGTGTTACAATCATTCAGAGCCGCTAACACCTCCCCTAGTAATACACGGAGGTTTTCCAGCTTAAATTTAAAATTTGAAATATCTGAATCCAGTTTGTTTGGATCAGAACCGTCACCCGCAGAATGAAGCTCTCCGTCCTCATGTTCTGCAAATTGTGACGCAGTGTCTGACATGGCCCTAATATTATCAGCGCACTCTGTTCTCACCCCAGAGTGATCACGCTTACCTCTTAGTTCTGGTAATTTAGCCAAAACTTCAGTCATAACAGTAGCCATATCCTGTAATGTGATTTGTAATGGCCGCCCAGATGTACTCGGCGCTACAATATCACGCACCTCCCGAGCGGGAGATGCAGGTACTGACACGTGAGGCGAGTTAGTCGGCATAACTCTCCCCTCTTTGTTTGGTGAAATATGTTCAATTTGTACAGATTGACTTTTATTTAAAGTAGCATCAATACAGTTAGTACATAAATTTCTATTGGGCTCCACTTTGGCTTTAGCACATATAGCACAGATATCTTCCTCTGAATCAGACATGTTTAACACACTAGCAAATAAACTAGCAACTTGGAAATACTTTTCAAGTAATTTACTATAATATGAAAACGTACTGTGCCTATAAGAAGCACAGAAAAAGTTATGACAGTTGAAAATTAATAAACTGAAAAGTTATAGCATCAAATCTTTGTAAAAAACACAATTTTAGCAAAGGATTGCTCCCATTAGCAAAGGATAACTAACCCTGATAGCAGAAAAAAAAAAAAAAAAAAAAAAAAACAGAAATAAACGTTTTTGTTTTTTTTATCACAGTCAACTACAATCTCACAGCTCTGCTGTGAGTGATTACCTCCCTCAAAACAAGTTTTGAAGACCCCTGAGTTCTGTAGAGATAACCCGGATCATGCAGGGAAGACAATAAACTTCTGACTGAATTTTTTGATGCGTAGCAAAAGCACCAAAAAAGGTCCCTCCCCCTCACACATAACAGTGAGAGAGATCAGTAAACTGTCATAAATTAAATAAAACGACTGCCAAGTGGAAAAAAATAGTGCCCAAAACATTTTTTCACCCAGTACCTCAGAAAATTAAACGATTTTACATGCCAGCAAAAAACGTTTAACATTAATAAATTGAGTGTTATTAAAAAGCCTGTTGCTAGTCCCTGCAAATTAGGCTAAAGTTTTATGCATACAGTATAATTCCAGTGAAGTGCCATTCCCCAGAATACTGAAGTGTAAAATATACATACATGACAGCCTGATACCAGTTGCTGCTACTGCATTTAAGGCTGAGTTTACATTATATCGGTATGGCAGAATTTTCTCATCAATTCCATTGTCAGAAAATAATAAGCTGCTACATACCTCTTTGCAGATTAATCTGCCCGCTGTCCCCTGATCTGAAGTTTACCTCTCCTCAGATGGCCGAGAAACAGCAATATGATCTTAACTACTCCGGCTAAAATCATAGAAAAACTCAGGTAGATTCTTCTTCAAATTCTACCAGAGAAGGAATAACACACTCCGGTGCTATTATAAAATAACAAACTTTTGATTGAAGGTATGAAACTAAGTATAATCACCACAGTCCTCTCACACATCCTATCTATTCGTTGGGTGCAAGAGAATGACTGGTAATGGCAGTTAGGGGAGGAGCTATATAGCAGCTCTGCTGGGTGAATCCTCTTGCACTTCCTGTTGGGGAGGAGTTAATATCCCATAAGTGATGGATGATCCGTGGACTGGATACACTTAACAAGAGAAAAGGAGGAGATTTGAACAAATTATTGTTCAAAAGAGAGGCTTTTTGGATTTTCTCCCTGGCCACCAGGATCCCTAGTGGATTTAATTCTATCTACGACATTATTAATTTTTTCGAATAGGTGTACACCATGATCGGGAAGTAGAGCAATGTTACATGAGATATACAGGTTAGGGTCTCCTTTAAATACATAATGTTAAAAAAAATGGTTTTTGTGTGCCCTTGTTATCACATACATAGGGAAAGTTAGTCTCCCAGTACGTAATAGTTTAGAGATAGTAAAAGTTAAGTATTTTATAAAGTCGTAACTATATAAACTAGACTGTTGTTAGAAATGTCTCCTTGCCAACTTTCATCTAATGCTAAGAGCAAGAAAGATAAGTATAGAGGGAAGACTATAACATAGAATCATTATGACTAAGGGGTTATTAATATTTGAAGCAGCTAAACATCTACAGTAACTATTAGCACTCATCTTATAGATTTCATTACATATAGAGTTGACACCCTGCCTAAGAACATATAGATGTGATAATAATATAAGTTCTTTGCATTAAGTAACTCTAAAATGTTTTTATAATGTATTGCTCTAAAATGTATACAAGTGCATAAGCAACAAAAATTGAACGCTTACACAATACTGATAACAGGTTAAAGTGTAGGTATGTGCTTAATACAGAGCATAAATCCTAGGCAAAATTACTATTTGCATATCACCCCTAGTTTCTATGACAGAGATCAATATATATATTTGTGTGGGTTCTTTGAAAAGGCATGCTACAGTGTCTAGCTTAGTATACAGTTCAATATTAATATTGACTTTGTATAATGCAATATAATATACATAGTGTGTGCATTTTAATTTTCAAACAATTCATGTTAGACTATATATGTATAATACTTCTGAAAGGTGACCACATTTATTAGCAAGTGTTATATTTCATCAGGTGAAATAACATAGTGTCTATCTAAATAGAATAGAGAGATGAGCTCAGTCGCTTTGACATATTAAAGGGACACTGAACCCAAATTTTTTCTTACATGATCCAGATAGAGCATGCAATTTTAAGCAATTTTCTAATTTACTCCTATTATCAATGTTTCTTTGTTCTCTTGCTATCTTTATTTGAAAAAGGTGGTATCTAAGCTTTTTTTTTGTTCAGTTTATGGACAGCACTTTTTTTTTATTGGTGGATGAATTTATACACCAATCAGCAAAAACAACCCAGGTTGTTCATCAAAATGGGCCAGCATCTAAACTTACAATTCTTACATTCTGTTAATTGTTAACCCAGATGTGGGGCACTTCACTCTGTTCCATCTGCTGAATCTATAACAATAATTAGTCTAATTCCATTTTAATGAGCTGTGCTGGGTTAGGGTTTCTTTCTTTTTTTTTCTTTAGTTACACATTTTTACAGGTATCCATGCACAATCAGTTATAGTAATTGTTTAAGGTAACTGACTAGCTCACTTTAAATGAAAACTCATCAGCTTCACCAAGTAAATTTGCTTGTGATAGACAGACAGACATATAGATAGATAGATGATAGATAGATGATAGATAGATAGATAGATAGATAGATAGATAGATAGATAGATAGATAGATAGATAGATAGATAGATAGATAGATAGATAGATAGATAGATAGATAGATAGATAGATAGAGAGATGATAGACACATTATATGGCCAAAAGTATGTGGACACTTTATCATACCTTTATTAGCTAGTTAAACATCACATTCCAAAAAGTTGGATAGGAAGACTGCGCTAACTCGCTTTCCCCATAGATTTTTGCTTGTGTGCTAATCCAACTGCTCTAAAGCTAGGATGACCATATTGCCACTTTAACAAGGGACACATATGAAAAATACATATGTCAGGGTTCTTATACAAAACATTTCTTTAAACAGTCCTGAAAATAGCCCTGACATATGTATTATTCATATGTGTCCCTTTTTAAAGCGGCAATATGGTCACCTTATCTTAAGCTGAAGGTGAATTAACAAATACTTCAACTACCTTTGTTCTTTACAAAAAAGTAATGTATAACTATGACCTGGAGAGTATGCATCTGTTAGCAATGAGTGTGGATGAAACCTGTACTTGATAATTACTAAGTATGTCCACACTCATTTATTTATATATTTAGATGCAAATAAAAAACAAGTGGAGTGCTTATTAATCAAAAAATATATCCTTTATTTCATAGTAACTTTGAAGACAAAACAGCAACATTTCGGAAACCTCTATTCTAACAATTAAAATAAATATTTAATAATCAAAACTGTATTATAAAAACAAATGTAGATCATAATCTCTATTTAATCCTATAGGATGTAGCGTCTATAGATTTTTTATCCACCAGACCTCTCTCATTTTCAATAGCAATTCCCAGTGCCCTCCCCTTCTTGGTTTAGGTATATGGTCTATAATCTGAAACCTAAGTTGACTCACTGAGTGCCCAGCTTCAATGAAATGGGCCGATACTGGAAGAGATTTATCCCCACATCTAAAAGAGGACTTATGTGCACTAATTCTATCTTTAATGGGGCGTATTGTTTCCCCTACATAGCCACGCCCACATGGGCATTTCAATAGGTAAACTACATGATCAGTATTGCATGTAAAGTGGCCATTTATCTCTCTCTGTTTCTTGTCATTTACCTGTGCTATAAATTGGCGTATGGAGGGGCTTTGTATTTTACTAATTTCATCAAGGAAATTCCCAGTATCCTTTAAATAAGATTTTTGAATAGAGGCCACAGGGTTAAGGATTTTATCCAAAAAGGTGGCTA
The DNA here is from genome assembly GCF_027579735.1 of Bombina bombina. Taxonomy (NCBI): domain Eukaryota; kingdom Metazoa; phylum Chordata; class Amphibia; order Anura; family Bombinatoridae; genus Bombina; species Bombina bombina. The sequence goes on along the minus strand of NC_069499.1, from coordinate 313,045,452 downwards.
TATTAGTACTAACACCTTACTACATCATGATAGCTTTCATCCCAAACGTGTTTTTAGGTCTATTCCAAAAAGCCAATTTTTAAGGATCTTAAGGAATGTGAAAGATAAAAACTAACAAACAATAAGATTAGAACAAATGGCAGAAAAATTTAAACAAAGAGGATATCCACAGTCCCTAATATCCACCTGTAAACAGGAGGTGCTAACCGAGAGGGGAGAAAGTAATCTAGTAACAAATAACAAAGTGCAACAAAAAAGATCAGGTTGTATTTTCCACAGAATATAGTATGTTTAGTGAGAAAATTGCTGACATTATTAAAAAACACTGGCACTTGTTAAACAAATATAATCCACACATTAGTGAATTCCAAAACCCACCCATTCATGCATATAAGAGGGTAAAAAAACCTAAGAGATACACTTGTCAAAGCTGATTTGGGCACTAGGAAAGAACAACAGATTAATTATCTAACTACTCCTAAGAAGGGCTCTTACCCTTGCCTCCATTGTGCGCAATGCAACTCCATGATCAAAGGTAAATTTATAGCACAGGTAAATGACAAGAAAAAGAGAGAGATAAATGGCTTCTTTACATGCAATACTGATCATGTAGTTTACCTATTGAAATGCCCATGTGGGTGTGGCTTTGTAGGGGAAACAATACGCGTCATTAAAGATATAATTAGTGCACATAAGTCCTCTATTAGATGTGGGGATAAATCTCTTCCAGTACCGGCCCATTTCATTGAAGCTGGGCAATCCTATAAGATTAAATAGAGATTATGATCTACATTTGTTTTTATAATAAAGTTTTGATTATTAAATATTTATTTTAATTATTAGAATAGAGGTTTTTAATAGTTTTATGTATTATCTCTGTTATCCTAAACATCATTCTACCCCTTTAAATATAAAGAAAGCAGAAAAAAAGTTTGTTTTAGGTAAATAACATATTTTGTCCATTAGATGGCACTATCAATGAAAGAAATGCTCATTAATAAAACAAACAGGTGTAACAATTAAGTAATACACAGGTGCTATAAAAGGGCTTGAATGTTAGTATACTATAGCATGACTAAGGATCAGATGGATTCGAAACGTTGCTGTTTTGTCTTCAAAGTTAAATAAAGGATATATTTTTTGATTAATAAGTGGATGCTGACGTCCTTCTCTTTTTGATATATATATATATATATATATATATATATATATATATATATATATATATATAACAGGGAAGGGAACTGCACTCCAAGACCGGATCAGGTACACATCCTGTGACTCAGTAACATCCAGCCCTGGGTGCTAAATAGCACTCCAAAAAAAGCTGTGATGTCACCAGAGCCACAGGCAGTTAACCCCAGTCCGGAATTGGTGCAAGAAACAAGGGAGATTACAAATAAAAAAGTGTTTCTATGTGTGTTATATATATATATATATATATATCAGTCAATCAGACTTGCCCTTCTTAAATCGTTAATGCCAGGGTGCTTTAAAAAAAATGTCAATATCCCAATATCCCGGAAGAGAGAAAGCACTGGTCTTGATTCAATAAAAAGTAACCTTTATTTAGCATATAAAATCTATAACGTTTCAGGCACCGATACGGTACTTTTGTGAAAAAAACACACAGTATACCCTAACACACAAAATACAACCCTTATATACCCCACTAATCATTAAAATTAATGATACTTAGCCGTGTATCCCGCTGCCGCTCGCTTCCTCAATATCGTCGCATTGCTGTGACGTCATCAAGACGCACCGCGTCCTGATTCGTCCAGTCGCATAGACGTGGGAGGAGTTGAGCCCAACAGCTGGCTGTCATAACAAAGCAGCTCTCGATCGTATCCATTGTATCTATGTAATATAAGATCAGACACTAGGTCCCTGCACAATTTGAACTGCTTGCTAAATACTCGCTAGTATATTGACAGCCACTTTATTAGGTGCAAATTCTATTTGATGGCTAAGTTGTTTCCCTCATTAAGCAATGGAATAACACAGTGAATTATAACCACTACTGACACTGTACACAAAGCTTACTATTTACAACCTATTTATACTACAATTGCAGCCATAATAGATACTATGTTAATTCATGTGTCACAAGGAATATGGTAGATTCTTGATACAGAGGGTCGTGATGGCAGATCTCTATAAGTCATAAAACCAGACAACTGATTTTATATATTGAGTCTTTATTAGGGATGAAACTCCTACTGTGTATCACAACAAATGTCCATTTTTGTATATCAGTTGGTATCCCATCATTCCATATCTGGATGTAAGTGAGTCGTTAATGGTGGCCTTCTTGCACAGGTATTACTCAGATGGGCTAGTGATAGAAAGGGCTGAAATCCATCTGTGTATTTAAGCCTCTTAGTGTCATGATGTCAAGCATATACCCGTAATGTGCCGCATATAGGCCGCATGGTGCCATTTTGAAGAAATTAAATTTTTAAAGAAAATATCTTCACACCTACAATACTCATAATGCAATAAAGTTCCCAAAAAGGGAGGCCCTTAAATGCACATTAAACCATCAAAAACAGTGTGTGTATAATGGCTTAACAAGTCAGCCTATCATGCGCCCATAGATAAAGTACCAAAAGCTAAATTAACCAAAAGCTAAGTTAACACACTTACCCACAAACTGCGGCAACTTCTGTCTAACACCCGGTGCTGGATGTGTGGCTAACCGGACAACCCGGTCTCCTACGATTGTGTAATCCCCTTGAATGTAGCTGGGAGCGCTTCCTTCAGAAATAACTGACACCTCCATATTCGTTCTTCAGGTTACTTGGACTTCCACACCGGGTAATGACATCATCACTCAGCGGCCAATTCAGTGGGGTAGCGGTAGTGGATCACAGTTGCATTAAGGGTAGAAATGAGTGCTCACTCCTAAAGGCCAAGTCTGGATTCAAATGAAAAATTGCAAGGGGAGCACTCACTTGTAAAATGTCACTTTTATTTCGCCAATTAAAAAACGGCTTACACAACAGTCCATAAAACAAGCATCGTAGAAGCCCAATCAATACAGATAGCTGCTATCTGCATCGATTGGGCTTCTACGATGCTTGTTTTAGGGACTGTTGTGTAAGCAGTTTTTACTTTGGCAAAATAAAAGTGATGTTTTACAACAAGTGAGTGCTCCCTTTGCAGTTTTTGATTTGAATACAATACCCATAAGGCCACGGGGTGCACCGGAAGTTCAGCAGCACTGCGCATGTGCGATATTGCCGATAAGCACCCGAATATAGGCCACGGCCCGCATATAGGCCGCACTGCAAATTTAAAGGTACAAATCAAGGGGGAAAAGTGCGGCCTATATGCGGAACAATATGGTATGTCCATTTCATCTACTTTCTTAATAGAGCTTAGGCTCTATCACCTCCCTTGAGCATGGGTGGTATATGATCAATGAGCATAGTCCTGATGTTTGATACTCCATGTTTTTTCTGGTGGAAGTGGCGTGCCCCTGAGTGTTCAGAGTCACCTTTTTCAATAGCCCTTCTGATCACCGATCTATGGATGGCCATGCGATCTCTGAATGACGTCACCGTCTTGCCCGCATTATAAAACAGGGAACATGGACATATTATAATATAAATCACTTACACCTAGATTTAGAGTTTTGCGGCCGAAGGGGTGCGTTAGCTACGCGTCTTTTTTTTTCTAGTGCTGCTTCTAAACAATGCTGGTATTGAGAGTTCTCTAAAGGGCTGCGTTAGGCTCCAAAAAGGTAGCGTTGAACCGAATTTACCGCCACTTCAACCCTCAATACCAGCGTTGCTTACGGTAGTGGCTAGCTGAAAAAACGTGCTCGTGCACGATTCCCCTATAGGATACAATGGGGCAGTTTGGGCTGTAAAAAACCTAACACCTGCAAAAAAGCAGCGTTCAGCTCCTAACGCAGCCCCATTGTTTCCTATGGGGAAACACTTTCTAAGTCTGCACCTAACACCCTAACATGAACCCCGAGTCTAAACATCCCTAACCTTACACTTATTAACCCCTAATCTGCCGCCCCCATTATCGCTGACACCTGCATTACACAATTAACCCCTAATCTGCCGCTCCGTACACCGCCGCAACCTACATTATACCTATGTACCCCTAATCTGCTGTCTGTCCCTAACATCGCCGACACCTATATTATATTTATTAACCCCTAATCTGCCCCCCAATGTCGCCGCTACCTTACCTACACTTATTAACCCCTAATCTGCTGACTGGACCTCGCCGCTACTCTAATAAATGTATTAACCCCTAAACCGCCGCACTCCCACCTCACAAACACTATAATTAGTATTATTAACCCCTAATCTGCCGACCGGACCTCGCCGCTACTATAATAAATGTATTAACCCCTAAAGATAAGTCTAATCCTAACCCTAACACCCCCCTAAGTTAAATATTATTAACTAAAGTATTCCTATTTAAAGCTAAATACTTACCTGTAAAATAAACACTAATATAGCTACAATATAACAAATAATTATATTGTAGCTATTTTAGGGTTTATTTTTATTTTACAGGCAACTTTGTATTTATTTTAACTAGGTACAATAGCTATTAAATAGTTATTAACTATTTAATAGCTACCTAGTTAAAATAATTACAAAATTACCTGTAAAATAAATCCTAACCTAAGTTACAATTAAACCTAACACTACACTTGCAATAAATTAATTAAATAAATTACCTACAATTACCTACAATTAAATAAACTAAACTAAATTACAAAAAACCACTAAATTACAAAAAATAAAAAAGATTACAAGAATTTTAAGCTAATTACACCTACTCTAAGCCCCCTAATAAAATAACAAAGCCCCCCAAAATAAAAAAATTTCCCTACCCTAATCTAAATTAAAAAAGTTAACAGCTCTATTACCAGCCCTTAAAAGGGCTTTTTGCGGGGCATGCCCCAAAGTAATCAGCTCTTTTGCCTGCGCAATTTGCGTAGCTAGGTTGTTTTTTTAACTCCTCCCATCCGGCGCGCTGCTCAGAGAAAGTGCTTCCAATCTAAAGCCAGCAGAGGTTTTCTTGAAATATTGGAATTAAAGTATATAAGAAAAAGAAGATCTTAAAATAAAAAAATATCTCTTATATTTCATTTATTTTCTTCCCTTTACCTGTCTCTTTGTAGTAGTTTTCCTAATTCCTTCAGATGGACTTACATCACTGTTTGTCTTCCTCCCCTCCATCTTCTTTTTTTTTATTAAATATTTTTCATTCTAATAATTTTCCCGTGCACAAAGCCATTCCACCTGAATTCCAGTAATTGCCATCCAGCAGATCAGCCATAATCCACCAGTATTATAGTAATTGCCAGTAACATCAGTCGTGCTTAGCTCACATCCATATTGAGAGCTTTCTGATATAAACTTAATTTATAACTCCAATGTCTGTCCATGATCATAAGTAGTTAACTTGGAAGTCTTGTGGTCCTTCTTCTTTTCCCGAATTCTGTCTCTCTGTTTCCAGCTCAAAAGTTGTCACTCATCTGTCATTTGGAAGTATTCTCTCAGTTCTGTCATTCAGTTAGTTAATTCCAAAAAATTATTTTTAAAAATGTGTAAATATATACATAATGTAAATTTAGCTATGGTTATACTAGTTATGTACAGTATGTGTGTGTGTGTGTATATATATATATATATATATATATATATATATATATATAGAGAGGTTTGTACCTTTTTTTTAAAAAATAATGTTAGTGGTCCACAGGATTCAAAATTGTAAGTTTAGTGGTCCCTGAGGTCCAAAAGGTTGGCGACCCCTGCATTAGAGCACAGTAGTTAAGAGCTTTATAAACCGGCGTTAGCCCAGAAAGCTCTTAACTACTGACTTTTTTCTGCGGCTGGAATCTTGTCGGTAGAGGGTCTACTGCTCACTTCAGCCAAGACTCTAAATACCGGCGTTAGGAAGATTCCATTGAAAAGATAGGATACGCAATTGGCGTAAGGGTATCTGCGGTATGGAAAAGTCGCGGGTTGAAAGTGAGCGTTAGACCCTTACCCACACGACTCTAAATACCAGCGGGCGGCCAAAAGCAGCGTTAGGACCCCTTAACGCTGCTTTTGACAGCTACCGCAGAACTCTAAATCTAGGCGATAGTAACTGGAACAAGATAACCAGTGATAAATTTTAAGTCTCCTATTGGATTGAGGATGTTGGAATGAAGATCTTCTGAGCATACTATTGCATGTTTTTCAACCATGTTGTCTTCTGATAGCACCAGCTTTTTGATATTTTGCACCAATGTATCATCATAGCCCCTCTGTTGCAGTTTGTCACTCATGATGGTGACCAGAATGAGGAGAGTCTGAAGAGCCTTTGATGTTATAGTGGTTTTTCGAACAAAAAATCATGCAATCATTTTTTTAAATTAAAAGGAACCTATAAATACAATAAAAGTAGGTGTCCAATGTGTAGATCTATTGACCCACAAAGATCACTAGTGGTCTCTAAAAAAACTAGACAAGAATTTAAAATAAAACAAATTATCACGTACAAAAGTATATATGTAGTATATTTATTACAATGTGGGTGTGGCCTGCAATATGTAGGACGCACAAAGAGACACCTGTCAAAAAGATTTACGCCTAGATTTAGAGTTCTGCGTTAGCCGTCAAAAGCAGCGTTAAGGGGTCCTAGCGCTGCTTTTGGCCACCCGCTGGTATTTAGAGTCTAATGCTCACTTTCAAGCCGCGACTTTTCCATACCGCAGATCCCCTTACGCCAATTGCGTATCCTATCTTTTCAATGGGATCTTCCTAACGCCGGTATTTAGAGTCTTGGTTGAAGTGAGCGGTAGACCCTCTACCAACAAGACTCCTACTGCCAAAAAAAGTCAGTAGTTAAGAGCTTTATGGGCTAACGCCGGTTTAAAAAGCTCTTAACTACAGTGCTCTAAAGTACACTAACACCCATAAACTACCTATGTACCCCTAAACCGAGGTCCCCCCACATCGCCGCCACTATAATAAATATTTTTAACCCCTAATCTGCCGACCGCACATCGCCGCCACCTACATTATCCCTATGAACCCCTAATCTGCTGCCCCTAACATCGCCGACCCCTACATTATATTTATTAACCCCTAATCTGCCCCCCCAACGTCGCCGCTACCTAACTACACTTATTAACCCCTAATCTGCCGACCGGACCTCGCCGCTACTATAATAAATGTATTAACCCCTAAAGCTAAGTCTAACCCTAACCCTAACACTCCCCTAAGTTAAATATAATTTTAATCTAACGAAATAAATTAAATCTTATTAACTAAAGTATTCCTATTTAAAACTAAATATTTACCTGTAAAATAAACCCTAATATACCTACAATATAACAAATAATTATATTGTAGCTATTTTAGGATTTATATTTATTTTACAGGCAACTTTGTATTTATTTTAACTAGGTACAATAGCTATTAAATAGTTATTAACTATTTAATAGCTACCTGGTTAAAATAATTACAAAATTACCTGTAAAATAAAACCTAACCTAAGTTACAATTAAACCTAACACTACACTATCAATAAATTAATTAAATAAATAAACCCCCACTAAATTACAAAAAATAAAAAAAGATTACAAGAATATTAGGCTAATTACACCTACTCTAAGCCCCCTAATAAAATAAAAAAGCCCCCCAAAATAATAAAGGTTCCTACCCTATTCTAAATTAAAAAGTAACCAGCTCTTTTACCAGCCCTTGAAAGGGCTTTTTGCGGGGCATGCCCCAAAGTTAACAGCTCTTTTGCCTGTAAAAAAAAATACAACCCCCCCAACATTAAAGCCCACCACCCACATACCCCTACTCTAACCCAAACCCCCCTTAAATAAACCTAACACTACCCCCCTGAAGATCTCCCTACCTTGAGTCGTCTTCACCCAGCCAGGCCGAAGTCTTCATCCGATGGGGCAGAAGAGGACATCCAGACAAGCAGAAGTCTTCATCCTATCCGGGCAGAAGAGGACATCCGGACTAGCAGACATCTTCATCCAAGCGGCATCTTCTATCTTCATCCATCCGGAGCGGAGCAGAGCCATCAACCGACGCCTACTCGCCGAATGAAGGTTCCTTTAAATGACATCATCCAAGATGGCGTCCCTCGAATTCCGATTTGCTGATAGGATTCTATCAGCCAAATGGAATTAAGGTAGGAAAAATCTGATTGGCTGATTAATCAGGCAATCAGATGCAAGTTCAATCTGATTGGCTGATTCAATCAGCCAATCAGATTGAGCTCGCATTCTATTGGCTGTTCCGATCAGCCAATGGAATGCAAGCTCAATCTGATTGGCTGATTGGATCAGCCAATCGGATTGAACTTGAATCTGATTGACTGATTCAATCAGCCAATCACATTTTTCCTACCTTAATTCCGATTGGCTGATAGAATCAGCCAATCGGAATTTAGGTTTAATTGTAACTTAGGTTAGGATTTATTTTACAGGTAATTTTGTAATTATTTTAACTAGGTAGCTATTAAATAGTTATTAACTATTTAATAGCTATTGTACCTAGTTAAAATAAATACAAAGTTGCCTGTAAAATAAATATAAATCCTAAAATAGCTACAATATAATTATTCGTTATATTGTAGCTATATTAGGGTTTATTTTACAGGTAATTATTTATTTTTAAATAGGAATACTTTAGTTAATAAGATTTAATTTATTTCGTTAGATTAAAATTATATTTAAGTTAGGGGGGTGTTAGGGTTAGGGTTAGACTTAGCTTTAGGAGTTAATACATTTATTATAGTAGCGGCAAGGTCCTGTCGGTAGATTAGGGGTTAATACTTGAAGTTAGGTGGCGGCGACGTGGTGGGGGGGCAGATTAGGGGTTAATACTATTTATTATAGGGTTTGCGAGGCAGGAGTGTGGCGGTTTAGGGGTTAATAACTTTATTAGAGTAGCGGCAAGGTCCGGTCGGCAGATTAGGGGTTAATAAGTGTAGGTAAGGTAGCGGCGACATTGGGGGGGGGCAGATTAGGGGTTAATAAATATAATATAGGTGTCGGCGATGTTAGATGCAGCAGATTAGGGGTACATAGGTATAATGTAGGTTGCGGCGGTGTACAGAGCGGCAGATTAGGGGTTAATAGTATAATGCAGGTATCAGTGATAGCGGGGTCGGCAGATTAGGGGTTAATAAGTGTAAGGTTAGGTATGTTTAGACTCGGGGTTCATGTTAGGGTGTTAGGTGCAGACTTAGAAACTGTTTTCCCATAGGAAACAATGGGGCTGCGTTGGGAGCTTAACGCTGCTTTTTTGCAGGTGTTAGTTTTTTTTAAGCCCAAACTGCCCCATTGTTTCCTATGGGGGAATCGTGCATGAGCACGTTTTGCCAGTTTACCGCTACCGTAAGCAACGCTGGTATTGAGGGTTGAAGTGGCGGTAAATTTGGCTCAACGCACCCTTTTTTGAGCCTAACGCAGCCCCTCAGACAACTCTCAATACCAGCGTTGTTTGGAAGCAGCGGTAGGAAAAAAAGCTGCGTTAGCTACGCGGTCTTTACCGACAAAATTCTAAATCTAGCCGTTAGTGAACACGTGGCCAATATAAAAAAAACCCTATTAAAACACAGTGTTCCTAGACATTTTAGTGAAAAACACAATTGTGATCCATCATCCTTAACTATTAAAGGGTTAGAGATTGTACCTAAGGACCCTAGAGGTGGGGATTGTTTACTAGCCCTCAGGAGAAGGGAAACCTTCTGGATTCATAATTTGGGGACCCTTACTCCTGGGGGTCTCAATGTTGATATAGATATTGCTGCATTCATTTAATTAACTTTATTAATTATTTTATTGAAGTTTTTTAGGTCCAGATTTAGGTAGTCACATGCTCTGTGTTGTGTATATATATATATATATATATATAAAATATTAAAAAATATATGTTATTTAGTGTATTTATATATTTTATATAATTATGATTAGTTTCATGTGAATTGGTGTTTTTAATAATGGTAGTAGTATTAAGTGAAGGCACCTTTTTAAACTTTATTAATTTTATACATATATATTATATTTTATCAGATGTATTTTTAATGAGGTATCAAATAATTTTTAGAAAATATCACACTATGTATATATGAATTAGACTCAGTTTTAAATATTATCAAATGTTATATTGCAATTTTAAATAAAGCCTCTAGATGGCAGTGTTACTCCATGCATATAAATAAAGGTAGATAGCACACACTCAGTACTCTTGAGAAAGCCGCCTGGAAGGCGGGGAAACGCGTTAAGGCTCTGAGTGTTTGTGACAGCTGCAGTTTTGAGAGAGGAAGTGTAAGTTAAGTTAAGTCAGCTTGCCAAAAACTGGGTGGTGACGTCACACGCCGGTATCGCCGATACTGCTGAATACACATCAAGGCTCTTCAGAATTTCTTGGTATCGCTGTTACTGCTGAATACACATCAAAGGCTCTTCAGACTCTCCTCATTGTGGTCACCAAGCAGTTACAAGTTTTTTCTTGTGAAATGTGCATTATACTACTATGTTTGTGAGTAGTTCCAGCTTGTATTTATTTGTCTGTCGGATCTCACACTATTCTGTGGCATTCCATTAAGATTTGAGACCCATGTCTCCAGGCCATCCAAATTACCCCGCCAGACTAAAAACACATCATTAATGTAACGAGTATAGAAAATAACTTCCTTACATTCAGATAGACACATGATGTTCTCATACCATGCCATGTATAAGTTAGTGTACGTAGGCGCCATATTAAAGCCCATGGCAGTACCTGAGATCTGTAGATAGAAAGTTGATTCAAATGTAAAATAATTTTTCTCTAAACAAAATTACATTGGAATCTATTGACAGCAGTGGTGGTGACTCCTTCAGAAGGAGACCATCAGAATACAAATTGGGTAGACACAGAGACTCCACCCCTACAATCAGATACAACTTATTTTTCTGGGGTAGCTACAAGAGCAGCAGCCAGACCACCACTAGGTGGAAACACAAACGTAAACCTACTAGGAGAGGGGGCCATGGAAAAACGAAAGTTCACAAAGAAAAAGTAGATATAGTATTCAATCTGAGCAACAGAATGCTTTCAGAGAATGAACTGAGTCTCCTCAGTCGGGGTTTATCTGTTGTGCCTACTCCTAAGGATGACACTTTTGAAAAAATAGTAGATCTCCATAAATTGAAAAGACAATTAAAATTGAAAGATTTTTTCAAGGATAAGGCACAAGAGACAGCCACAATCTCACCATTGAAAACTCCATCTATATTTGAACCCCCGGTCACCAATCCATCCATTAAAAGCTTCACCTGCATGATGTGTCATGACTATACTACTAAAAATGTAAAAAACGACCTCAATTTGACAGAGGGGGAATTGAAAGCCATTCAAAGTTTAAACAATGATGACAGTATTATCATATGCCCTGCTGACAAAGGCGGTGGCATTGTCATCATGGATTCCTTACAGTATAGAAGTGAAGCCCAGCGCCAATTATTAGATTCAACTACATATGTTAAATTAAGAGGTAATCCGACACAGTCATTCAAAAAGAGCATAGATCAATACCTGAGATCTGCATATGAAGCAGAATATGTAGATGAAACCCAGTTGACCTACTTAACTACTGATTTTCCTAAGATACAGGTGTTGTATCTACTACCAAAAGTACATAAAACATTAGTTAATCCCCAAGGGAGACCTATTTTCTCTGCTAGGGATTCCCTCTTCTCAAACATAGCTACATTTGTTGATTTTTTTCTCCAGCCGGTTGTAAAAAATACTGACTCATATCTTAAGGATGCCCCCAGTCTTATTACTAAGCTGACTGGTTGAAAGAGGGGGATGTTTTGGTCACCATGGTCCATGATTGCCAATTCTGAGCATTATGTAGGTCCGCCAATTGAATTCCTAATGGAACTAATGTCATTCTGTGTAGAGAAATTTTTTTTTTAAATTTTAATCAACTTTCTATCTGCAGATCTCAGGTACTGCTATGGGCTCTAATATGGTGCCCACATACGCTAAATTATACATGGCATGGTATGAGAACACTATCATGTAAGGTGGATATTTTCTATACTCGTTACATTGATGATGTGTTTTTAGTCTGGCGGGGTAATATGGATGGCCTGGAGACATGGGTCTCAAATCTTAATGGATTGACATCACCAATAAAATTCAAATTAGAATTTTCTGATAACAATATTCACTTTCTATATCTGAATATAATGAAAATGATTGAAAATGGTAACTGTAGATTTAGTACCTCTTTATACACAAAGCCTACAGATAGGAATTCTCTGTTGGAGGCACAGAGTTGCCATCCTATACACCAGAAACAAGCGATTGTCACCTCTCAACTCACTAGTGCCATCAGAAATAATACAGAGGAGTCTGTGATGTGGGAGCAGTTGGACATCATGGGTGACAAACTGCAACAGAGGGGCAATGATGATAAATTGGAGCGAAATACTAAAAAGCTGGTCTTGGGTAAGACCCAAGATTAACTGATTAAGAGAACAGTCACAACATCACAACAGGAAAGGATAAACTTTGTAACCACATTTGATACATCACACGGGGCATTGATACCTCAATGAGGCAACACTGGGAATTGATTAAAGTGGATAAATCCTTACCATTCCAGCATTCAGACCCCCCAAGAATGGCATACAGATGTGCACATAATCTTTGTGATATATTGGTTAAATCTGAGCCGGTGAAGTGCTATCAGAAGACAACATGGTTGAAAACAGGCAAAAAAACTGGCAAAAAAGGCAATGTGGAGATTATGTAACATGCAATAGTATGCTCAGAGGATCTTCATTCCAACATCCTCACTCCAATAGGAGATTTAAAATTAATCACCGGTTATCTTGCACCAGTGATCATGTGATTTATATGCTAATAGTCAATGTTCCCTGTTCTATGTGGGTAAAACATGTCATTTAGAGATTGCATGGCCAAACATAGATCGGCGATCAGAAGGGCTATTGAAAAAGGTGACTCTGAACAACCAGTGGCACACCATTTCTGCCAGAAAAAAAAAGGAGTATCTAAAATCAGGGCTTTGCTCATTGATCATATACCACCCATGCTCAGGGGAGGTGATAGAGCCAAAGCTCTATTAAGAAGGGAGACAAAATGGATATATACGCTTGACACCATGACACCAAGAGGCTTAAATACACAGATGGATGTCAGCCCTTTCTATCACTAGTACCTATGAGTAATACCTGTGCAAGAAGGTCACCATTAACAACTCACTTACATCCAGATATGGAATGAGGGGATACCAACTGATATACGAAAATAGGCAGGTGTTGTGATACACATTAGGAGTTTCATCGCTAATAAAGAATTAATATATAAGATCAGTCGTCTGGTATTATGACGTATAGAGATCTGCCATCATGACCCTCTGTATCAAGAATCTACCATATTCCTTGTGACACTTGAAGTAACATAGTGTCTATTATGGCTGCAATTGTAGTATATATTGGTTGTAAATAGTAAGCTTTGTGTACAGTGTCAGTAGTGGTTTTAATTTACTGTGTTATTCCATTGCTTAATGAGGGAAACAACTTAGCCATCAAATAGCATTTGCACCATATAACGTGTCTGTCAATATACTAGCGAGTATTTAGCAAGCAGTTCAAATTGTGCAGGGACCTAATGTCTGATCTTATAATACATAGATACAATGGATACGATCGAGAACTGCTTTGTTATGACAGTCAGCTGTTGGGCTCAACTCCTCCCACGTCTATGCAACCAGACGAATAAGGACGCGGTACGTCTTGATGATGTCAAGGCAATGCGACGATAGTGAGGACACGAGCGGCAGCGGGATACACAGCTAAGTATCATTAATTTTAATGATTAGTGGGGTATACAAGGGTTGTAGTTTGTGTGTTAAGGTATACTGTGTGTTTTTTCTGACTACCATTTGACAAAGGGACAGGATCGGTGCCCGATACGTTATGGATTTTATGTGCTAAATAAAGGTGACTTTTTATTGAATCAAGACCAGTGAGTGCTTTCTCTCTTCCGGGATGTACATATATACATATATATATATATATATATATATATATATATATATATATATATACATATACACATATTTATATATATATATATATATATATATATATACACACAGACACACACACTAGGCGATAAGCCTGCCCAGAGCGCAGTCTATGTTTAAAAACTACAACCCCCCCAAGTTAAAGTTACAAAAAAAGTAAAATTACAGAAAACCAAATAAGGTATCCAAAATAAAAAATTTAAACCTAAACTAATATCCATATAAAAATAAAAAATCCCTTCCAAACTAAAAACACCCCCTAATCTTATACTAAACTACCAATAGCCCTTTTGTAGGGCATTTCCCTAAGTTAAACATCTCTTTTACCTCTAAAAAATACTAAATCCCCCCCTAACAGTAAAAATAAAAAACCTAACACTAAAAGAAAACTAAACTACCCAATGCCTCTAAAGGGGCATTTGTATGGGCATTCAGCTTTTTTTCAATCCCAAAAAAACCATAATCTAAAAAAAAAAAAACTCAAAAATTTAAAATTAAAAAGCCTAAACCTAAGCCCCAAATAGGTACTCATTGTTCCTAAAGTCCAGCAGAGAAGGTCTTTTTCCAGACGGATCCATCATCTTCTATCTTTATCTGGAGCAAAGGCAGCGTGGAGTGGAGGTGCAGAGCTGTGTTTCCGATGCCTAGATCCTCAGTGGCGGTTAGGCAACATTCCTCGGCGGCGGGTTCCTCGGCAGCATGGAGGTTCCACTTCATCCGATGTCCGTCGTAGACTGAAGATTGAATGCAAGGTACCGCAATCAATTTGGGGTACCTTGCATTCCTATTGGCTGAAATTTTTAAATCAGCCAATAGAATTAGAGCTACTGAAATCCTATTGGCTGTTCAAATCAGCCAATTAGAATTCAGTAGCTTTCATCCTATTGGCTATGGGGTACCTTGCATTCAATCCTCAGTGTGCGACGAACGAGCGCATGAACAGGAGCCTCCACCCCACTGAGGACCTCCGCTGTTGAGGACCGCCGCCAAAGACCTGAGGATCCAGGCATCGGGAACACAGCTTCGCACCTCCACTCCACACCGCCTTCACTCCGGATGAAGATAGAAGATGATAGATACGTCTGGAAGAAGAACTTCTCCCCTGTGTTTGAAGGTGGCGTGCTGTACTTGAAGGAGGTTGTGAGGAGTCTACAGTAAACTTTGGGGTACGCCTGGATGTGTATGGATACAACAACATGTATATAATAGCAGCATGTGAGTCCTAACTTGCAGGCACAAGCGGTGAACTTTTCAACACAGAGTCACATTTAATCCAGTGAGTGGATAGATAGAGGGGCAGCTCTAGGAGGACCATGGACTGACTTCTAACCGCATGGGTCCGTAAGCTGTGGGTAACAACTACCTCTAACCTTCCCTGTGTATCTCATCACTCTAGGAGGATTGATGCTTACCGCTAATGTGTTGTCCTTTACTTTGCTTGACTCTGGACTGAACTGCTATTTATCTAACTGCCTCTGTGACTTTATTTTGAATTTGGCATGGACTGTGCAATTTCTCTATGGGTACCCTGAAGCTTGAGAACTGAGATTAATTTAATCTTTGAATGCTTTGACTGCTAATAACTTTACCTCCTCATTATCCCCTATGGCAGGGTTGCTCACTATGGCCTAGATTTGGAGTTCGGCGGTAAAAGGGCTGCTAACGCTCCGCGGGCTTTTTTCTGGCCGCACCATAAATTTAACTCTGGTATCGAGAGTTTAATCAAATGCTGCGTTAGGCTCCAAAAAAGGAGCGTAGAGCATTTTTACCGCAAATGCAACTCTCGATACCAGAGTTGCTTACGGACGCGGCCGGCCTCAAAAACGTGCTCGTGCACGATTCCCCCATAGGAAACAATGGGGCTGTTTGAGCTGAAAAAAAACCTAACACCTGCAAAAAAGCAGCGTTCAGCTCCTAACGCAGCCCCATTGTTTCCTATGGGGAAACACTTCCTACGTCTGCACCTAACACTCTAACATGTACCCCGAGTCTAAACACACCTAACCTTACACTTATTAACCCCTAATCTGCCGCCCCCGCTATCGCTGACCCCTGCATATTTTTTTAAACCCCTAATCTGCCGCTCCGTAAACCGCCGCCACCTACGTTATCCCTATGTACCCCTAATCTGCTACCCCTAACACCGCCGACCCCTATATTATATTTATTAACCCCTAACCTGCCCCCCACAACGTCGCCGACACCTGCCTACACTTATTAACCCCTAATCTGCCGAGCGGACCTGAGCGCTACTATAATAAATGTATTAACCCCTAATCCGCCTCACTAACCCTATCATAAATAGTATTAACCCCTAATCTGCCCTCCCTAACATCGCCGACACCAAACTTCAATTATTAACCCCTAATCTGCCGACCGGAGCTCACCGCTATTCTAATAAATGTATTAACCCCTAAAGCTAAGTCTAACCCTAACACTAACACCCCCCTAAATTAAATATAATTTAAATCTAACGAAATAAATTAACTCTTATTAAATAAATTATTCCTATTTAAAGCTAAATACTTACCTGTAAAATAAATCCTAATATAGCTACAATATAAATTATAATTATATTATAGCTATTTTAGGATTAATATTTATTTTACAGGCAACTTTGTAATTATTTTAACCAGGTACAATAGCTATTAAATAGTTAAGAACTATTTAATAGTTACCTAGTTAAAATAATAACAAATTTACCTGTAAAATAAATCCTAACCTAAGTTATAATTAAAACTAACACTACCCTATCAATAAAATAATTAAATAAACTACCTACAATTACCTACAATTAACCTAACACTACACTATCAATAAATTAATTAAACACAATTCCTACAAATAAATACAATTAAATAAACTAGCTAAAGTACAAAAAATAAAAAAGAACTAAGTTACAGAAAATAAAAAAATATTTACAAACATAAGAAAAATATTACAACAATTTTAAACTAATTACACCTACTCTAAGCCCCCTAATAAAATAACAAAGCCCCCCAAAATAAAAAATTCCCTACCCTATTCTAAATTAAAAAAGTTACAAGCTCTTTTACCTTACCAGCCCTGAACAGGGCCCTTTGCGGGGCATGCCCCAAGAATTTCAGCTCTTTTGCCTGTAAAAAAAAACATACAATACCCCCCCCCAACATTACAACCCACCACCCACATACCCCTAATCTAACCCAAACCCCCTTAAAGAAACCTAACACTAAGCCCCTGAAGATCTTCCTACCTTGTCTTCACCATACCAGGTTCACCGATCCGTCCTGGCTCCAACATCTTCATCCAACCCAAGCGGGGGTTGGCAATCCATAATCCGGTCCAGAAGAGGCTCCAAAGTCTTCCTCCTATCCGGCAAGAAGAGGACATCCGGACCGGCAAACATCTTCTCCAAGCGGCATCTTCGATCTTCTTCCATCCGGAGTGAAGCGGCAGGATCCTGAAGACATCCAGCGCGGAACATCCATCCGGACCGACGACTGAACGACGAATGACTGTTCCTTTAAGGGACGTCATCCAAGATGGCGTCCCTCGAATTCCGATTGGCTGATAGGATTCTATCAGCCAATCGGAATTAAGGTAGGAATTTTCTGATTGGCTGATGGAATCAGCCAATCAGAATCTAGTTCAATCCGATTGGCCGATCCAATCAGCCAATCAGATTGAGCTCGCATTCTATTGGCTGATCGGAACAGCCAATAGAATGCGAGCTCAATCTGATTGGCTGATTGGATCAGCCAATCGGATTGAACTTGATTCTGATTGGCTGATTCCATCAGCCAATCAGAAAATTCCTACCTTAATTCCGATTGGCTGATAGAATCCTATCAGCCAATCGGAATTCGAGGGACCCCATCTTGGATGACGTCCCTTAAAGGAACAGTCATTCGTCGTTCAGTCGTCGGTCCGGATGGATGTTCCGCGCTGGATGTCTTCAGGATCCTGCCGCTTCGCTCCGGATGGAAGAAGATCGAAGATGCCGCTTGGAGAAGATGTTTGCCGGTCCGGATGTCCTCTTCTTGCCGGATAGGAGGAAGACTTTGGAGCCTCTTCTGGACCGGATTATGGATCGCCAACCCCCGCTTGGGTTGGATGAAGATGTTGGAGCCAGGACGGATCGGTGAACCTGGTATGGTGAAGACAAGGTAGGAAGATCTTCAGGGGCTTAGTGTTAGGTTTCTTTAAGGGGGTTTGGGTTAGATTAGGGGTATGTGGGTGGTGGGTTGTAATGTTGGGGGGGGGGTATTGTATGTTTTTTTTTACAGGCAAAAGAGCTGAAATTCTTGGGGCATGCTCCGCAAAGGGCCCTGTTCAGGGCTGGTAAGGTAAAAGAGCTTGTAACTTTTTTAATTTAGAATAGGGTAGGGAATTTTTTATTTTGGGGGGCTTTGTTATTTTATTAGGGGGCTTAGAGTAGGTGTAATTAGTTTAAAATTGTTGTAATATTTTTCTTATGTTTGTAAATATTTTTTTATTTTCTGTAACTTAGTTCTTTTTTATTTTTTGTACTTTAGCTAGTTTATTTAATTGTATTTATTTGTAGGAATTGTGTTTAATTAATTTATTGATAGTGTAGTGTTAGGTTAATTGTAGGTAATTGTAGGTAGTTTATTTAATTATTTTATTGATAGGGTAGTGTTAGTTTTAATTATAACTTAGGTTAGGATTTATTTTACAGGTAAATTTGTTATTATTTTAACTAGGTAACTATTAAATAGTTCTTAACTATTTAATAGCTATTGTACCTGGTTAAAATAATTACAAAGTTGCCTGTAAAATAAATATTAATCCTAAAATAGCTATAATATAATTATAATTTATATTGTAGCTATATTAGGATTTATTTTACAGGTAAGTATTTAGCTTTAAATAGGAATAATTTATTTAATAAGAGTTAATTTATTTCGTTAGATTTAAATTATATTTAACTTAGGGGGGTGTTAGTGTTAGGGTTAGACTTAGCTTTAGGGGTTAATACATTTATTAGAATAGCGGTGAGCTCCGGTCGGCAGATTAGGGGTTAATAATTGAAGTTAGGTGTCGGCGATGTTAGGGAGGGCAGATTAGGGGTTAATACTATTTATGATAGGGTTAGTGAGGCGGGTTAGGGGTTAATACATTTATTATAGTAGCGCTCAGGTCCGCTCGGCAGATTAGGGGTTAATAAGTGTAGGCAGGTGTCGGCGACGTTGAGGGGGGCAGATTAGGGGTTAATAAATATAATATAGGGGTCGGCGATGTTAGGGGTAGCAGATTAGGGGTACATAAGGATAACGTAGGTGGCGGCGATTTGCGGTCGGAAGATTAGGGGTTAATTATTTTAAGTAGCTTGCGGCGACGTTGTGGGGGGCAAGTTAGGGGTTAAGAAATATAATATAGGGGTCGGCGGGGTTAGGGGCAGCAGATTAGGGGTACATAAGTATAACGTAGGTGGCGGTCGGCAGATTAGGGGTTAAAAATTTAAATAGAGTGGCGGCGATGTGGGGGGACCTCGGTTTAGGGGTACATAGGTAGTTTATGGGTGTTAGTGTACTTTAGGGTACAGTAGTTAAGAGCTTTATAAACCGGCGTTAGCCAGAAAGCTCTTAACTCCTGCTATTTTCAGGCGGCTGGAATTTTGTCGTTAGAGCTCTAACGCTCACTTCAGAAACGACTCTAAATACCAGCGTTAGAAAGATCCCATTGAAAAGATAGGCTACGCAAATGGCGTAGGGGGATCTGCGGTATGGAAAAGTCGCGGCTGAAAAGTGAGCGTTAGACCCTTTAATCACTGACTCCAAATACCAGCGGGCGGCCAAAACCAGCGTTAGGAGCCTCTAACGCTGGTTTTGACGGCTACCGCCGAACTCCAAATCTAGGCCTTAGTATATATATTTTCTTTGATGCGATATCCTGTGTGTAATACATTTTTTATCTGCATAACTTTTAATGGTTTTATGTATGCTGGTTTTCTAGTTAACATTTTGCCCTTATATGAGGTTGTGCTGGATTAGTTCATCTTGGCAGTGTTCTACTGATTTACAAATATATATACATATATGTGTGTGTGTGTGTATATATATATATATATATGTATATATATCCTTTTAAGCGTAACCCTACACCTCAACCTACTTCATTATTGTGTCTAATATTAAGCAACTTGTTATTTCTTCTCAATGTGTGTTGCTTAGCAACTTTAACACCATGCTATAAATTAATTGGTTTGCCTTTGCCACCTATAATCACCTTGGCAGCAATAGACATTGAAATATATATAAAAAAATATTTAATAAACTATTTGTTATACATCTTTTTCAGACTTCTATGTTTAGTCATTTTTTTCACATTTTTAAACAATGTCTTATTTTTATTATACTGATTTATGTATTACTTTAATATATTTCATGATTTTACATGTTTAATATATTTCATGATTTTACATGTTTAATATATTTCATGATTTTACATATTTAAACATTAAATACAACATATAGATGATTATTAATTAAATATTTATTGAATATGGGTGTGAGTTACACATGTTTTAAATGTGTTTCACATTTGGTAATGTAGAGAATGAGCCAAAAATGTGAGTTCATTAATGGCCACATACAACAAGCTGAGAATCATTAACTGGTTCAGTATTAATTGTGTGCAATTTATAAGATTTAGTTTTTGGATGTATTTGCCATCAATTCATTAGCACAAAATCAAAATCGGACAGATTTTTAGACTGGGTAATATTACCTTTTTGCAACCATTTAAATGGCTATAGACCAGTTGAAAATAATTATTATTAGCAATTTAATTTGGCCATGCTGTTTAAGATATGTACATTCCTGAACATACCTCAGTATGCTCTCATGAAAGCGTCAAGTACACTTTTTCTTAATAATAACTATTTAATTTTAACTTCCTTATGCAATTAAATTATGGTTATTTCTATTGTAGCATTCACTTTAAAGGATTACTTTCTGTTATAATTTTTAAGCTAAACAACTAACATATTAAAGTTAATAAACATTAATTAAAACCTACTGACCTATATTTTCTCCAAAACAAAGTTTCATAACGTTCTAAAAGTTAAATCTTTTATTTGCCGATGATGTCACGTTATCCTGCCCACTATTTTCAGCACTGCGTGTTCAAAATACTTAAACCAATAACTTTGTGTTTAAAGCGCCATTTTGAAACCTAGGTATTGTAAACGGATTGGTATAGAGCAAAGGATACCCACGGAGTGGGTTTGGAAAACAATTAAATTTGCAGACAAGATTTCTGATATACGGTAGAGATATGTTAATGAAATGCTATTGATAAAAAGCGTATTTGGGGTAGTTAGTAACAGGCATAGAAAATATTTACTTACAGTGGCCCTTTAAGTTTCAACTAACTGTACAAATTAGAGATATGAAAATTACCTTGTTTGAATTAACAAGAAATGTGCAAAATGTACGCAAAACAAAAAGAAAGCAATGGAATAACAGGTTTACTTATTTATTTTTCCTTTTAACATTATTTTACGCACCAAAAAATATTTAAATACATAATCAATAAGTACAACATTAAAAGTAGTAGTTATTTATTTTAAATTATGTGTTAAACTTTATTTATAGGAAGTAATTTGCAGCTTTGGCAACTCTGGATACTATTTTGTTCTGAGTGGAGGCATATTTTTCCATGCCGAGCTAATCACGTAAAACTGTATTCTTCAGCAAGCTTTTATATGTAAATAAGTACACAAAGCAGCTGGAGGTTTCTCATAATAAGGAGAGGAGAACGGTGGTGTCTGTGAGAGGTGAAGCTGATTTGTACAGTTATTTAAGCTCTAAATGAGATGATAGGCTTTCTGCATCTTACAAATATTATCTCCAACAGATGTTACTGTTCTATTATTATAGGTTATGATATTTCTTTTTTGTGGAATGGAATAATATTATGCTTAAATCTAAGTTTTAGTATTTAGATAAACTTGGTACAAACTGTAATAAAGCCATATTTGCATAAGGAAGAAAATGTGTACTTTTTAAGAGGACATTTAAAATAAGTAATTGGGAAAAAGAATGAAAGAGACATAAAAGTGATACATGAACTTTAATGCATTGCCCTTAATTCTTAAAGGTACAGTCTACTTGAAAATGTTTATGTTTTTAAAAAAGATAGATAATCCCTTTATTACCCATTCCCCAGTTTTGCAAAACCAACACAGTTATATTAATACACTTTTTGCCTCTGTGATTACCTTGTATCTAAGTCTTTGCAGATTTCCTCCTGATTTCATTTTGACAGACTTGCATTTTAGCAAATTAGTGCTGACTTATAAATAACTCCACGAGATTGAGAACAATATTATCTATATGGCACGCATGAACTAGCAGTGCCTAGCTTTGAAAAACTGTCAAAATGCACCGAGAAAAGAGTCGACCTTCAAGGATTTAGAAATCAGTTAATGAGCCTACCAAGGTTTAGCCTTCAAGAAAGAATACCAAGAGAACAAAGAAAATTTGATGCTAAATGTAAATTGGAATTTTTTTTAAAATTGCTTGCCCTATCTGAATCATTAAATTTTATTTTTAACTTGACTGTTCCTTTAAAGAAAAATGTGCTTATAACAAAAAAAATACATTGTGGATAAGATCAGCACTGCTTAAAGAATAACACACAGTCTGGTGTTATAAGTGTATAGTTAAAAAATGCTAACCAAAGCATGTTATCTCAGCCAAAACTTTATTAGTGCACCCTATGCTACTAATGGATAGTGCAGATGTAAGTGTTGTGCTCAAGAGCAACCCAAATGTAATGCTTTTTTGAGACCTGTAGTAAATGATTATTACTTGCGAGTTTGCATAATGCAATACAAATAAAGGATTTTTACTTACTACTCACATTACAAAGATTTTATAATGAAAATAATGTTTTGTGACAGAAGTAAAGGAATATGGTACATGACATGGGTTGGGACTGGGAAGGGTTAAATGGTGTATATAATATATAGATATATATATATATATATATAAAACATACGTCTATTACGGCATTTTACGCACCTACACTATCTGACATGCAGATGTTAGCGCACACTAGACTATTGAGCATTAAAGAAATTAACTTTGGACTTATTAATATAAATGCAAAAATGTAAGCGTTATGGATTGTACTCAAGCCATGATAATGCACCTTAGGCTAACATTTTTCCATTCTACTCTGTGTGGTTTAGATTTTGCTAGATAAAAATACACACTTGCTTTAGTTGAAGCTTTTAATCCTGTCCCTTTACCCAGGATGCAATTTTTTTAGTAAAAGTTTTTTTTTGGAAGTAACCAGAGGCTGCATCAGTACCTCGTTTGTCTCACTCTGTCTATATGGGTTATGTTTTGTGTGCGTATTCATCTGTCTCTAACTTATTTTGGCCTTTTAGGACACCATTTTTTTACACTATTTGATGCCTGTGCATTGGTCTCTTCTAGATAAGTGCACTTATCTTCTGTGTTCTTTGTTGCCAAACTGTACCTGTTACTCTGAACTGCCTTTGACTTTTGATTTTGCCTTGTATTGAATGATTGTTGCAAACCCTTGGTAGTCTGACCTGAGTTTGCCTGCATATTTGAAGTGATCAGGTGTTGCTTGACCACTGCCTAAACTGACTTTGCTTTCACTTCTGTTTATTTATTGGACTGATCTATTGTTTCTGGTCTTTTACCTGAAATAACCTCAGCAGTGCTACTAAGGAAAGAAGAAAGGTGTGGAACCACTGTTTGATGAAAATAAAAAGTATTTTATTTTAAACAATTAAATGCATGACAGCATCCCAAGGTGTAAAAGTGAGCGTAGCACCAATGCTAACATGTTTTGGCCCTCGGGCTGTAGGCATAGCATCTCTTTGCTTATCCGTATATCGGCTGAGGATATCTGTACAATATTGCATTGTCTTCTGCACCTTATTGGGGACACATTTCTCATTATGGAAGCTCCCACATGTCAGTTTTTTTCACTAATGCCCGCTGAGGCACGTACCAACCCTGGCTTTGACAGTGATAAGATATTTTCAGATGACAAGGGTCTGTTATCTTTAAGTACTTTGTTCGACTCCATGAAGAATCTGTTATTCAAGGATAAACAAGCACAGTGGGGCATTTGGACCTTTGATAGCTACAGTATATTAAAGCTAAGATGATCCCCAGGGGACTGAGAATCTATAAATTCCCTACCTTCAAGGTTGATCCAAATGACCTGGAGTTTAAAAGCTTCTGGAACGAAGTACTATCTGAATGTTCCTCAAATCTAATGCTGTTGCTTATACAATATAGAACCCAAGACCTTAATAAAATCAAACTAGAAATTGATTCTTTACAGCTTGAATTAAATAAACGTAGCCAGGATGCTGATTTTGCTAAGTTTAATGCTATTCTCCATGATTCAGTGGCTTGTAGCAAGCAGCATATCATGGATAATAAACATCATAAATTTATAAGGGACAGGACTGATTATCAGTCAAACTCGGTATACAAATGGAACAGAAAGCTGTGCCACAACTATAGGTGTAACTTCCCCAATAATAGTAATAACAATAACAAAAATAAAAAGAGCAATCGTAATTGTAGACACAGAAACAGACAGTCTAAATCTGTTTCATTTTCTGATAGTGACACAGACTGGTCCTCAGGTGACAAACAATCAGATGTAAATAATAATATGGCTAGAGTTGATACAATTTTTATTAATCCACATGACCAACTACAATCAGGGATACTAAAACAAACACAGACTAATAAAGGTCTAGGTGTCAGACCCAAGGAAAAACCTACCAACCATGAAGGGAATAGAGGCTCTAAATATGTTCCCAGTAAAATGAATAGCAAACCTATGGGGGGCAATGCTGCAGTTATATCTAGCAATCAAGCTATGTTGGATCAGGTTTTTCCCTTGGGCCAAGTTTCTCCGAAAGGAGGTGGGAGCGGGTCAACAACAGACCAACCAAGAGAAATATCAGCTGAGGGGCAATTGCACACACACCAAGTACAAATAAATAATTTTATTAATGTGTCTTCCATCACCCTTACTAATGCACAAATAGAGGTACTAGGCTTTGGTTTAGGCTTTGCACCAATCACCAATTTTGAGTTGTTTCAGACCATGATTGACCTAAACAGACTAGTAAGAAACGTCACACTTAAGAAACATTTTTTTGCCACTACTGATACCCCCATTGAAAATACTGACTGTGCCTCTGCTTCTTTGCCAGAATTCCATACTTTTGTGATCTAGTTAATTTGCAGCTTTTAGCTTCAGAAATGGAGCCGAAACCAGGAGAGGTTAATAGTGGGCGGAGATTTCGAGATAAATCTAGGTTCTACCCTTTACACAATAGGGGCCCTATTGTTGAGACATTTTAAAATTGGGTCGAGAAAGATCTCCAAGCTCTGAGGGATAGTCTGGAACCGATAAAACATAACCTTACCAGGAATCAAAAGGTTGCCCTAAAGTCCCTTCATGAAGATAATTCTATAGTCATAAGGTAGGGACCATAGTAGTTATGAATCGATCAGACTATGTCTCAGAAGCTCTTTACCAACTTGAAAACACTCATGATTACCAAATTCTGACACATAATCCCACAAACCAGTACAATAAAGAACTTGCAGACATTTTGGACGATGGTTTGGAACATGGGTTTCTGGATGAATCTACTGCTCAGTACCTAGAGGTGTTTTTTCCTAGAATACCCATGTTCCACCATTTTCCAAAGGTCCATAAGTCTCTTACTGACATCAAGGGTAGACCAATTGTGAGTGGAATTGACTCTTTATTAGAATGTCTGTCACAGTGGCTAGACGCCAAACTCCAAACTTTGGTAACTACCCTGTTGTTGTATACCAGAGACTCTAAACATATTCTTAATCTGGTCAATAATATTAACTGGGTGACTATAGATGCCGTCACTGGGTGACTATAGATGCCGTCTCCCTATATTCCTCGATATCTCATAACAAGGGTATCGAGACCATTAAGTTTTTCCTGGCATATTACACTGAGTATACTACTGAATTTCAGGCCTTTGTCATTCAGATACTAACTTTTCTGGAACTTAACCACATCTTTGGAGATAGACTATCTGCATGAAGCAAAAGATCTGGAACAAAGATAGTCAGACAGACAGAAAGAACAATAACAGTCACATAAATGAAGCTAGGAAAAAAGTTCAGGAGATTCCTAGGGACAGACTTTTGAAGGACAGGTCAATCGCTGATGACAAACATATGTTCAAAGGGGTGCATTTTGTGACAGCTTACAGTGCTCAGTTTTCTAAAGTTTGTAGTATTGTTAAAAAACACTTCCCACTTCTAGCAGCAGATGATCAACTGAAAGATACAGTACAACAAGATGTGCGGTGCACATACAAAAAATGCTGCACCCTTGGCTCGATCTTGTCTCCTACACAATTAAGACAACTAAACAGACTCGAAAATGTATGGCTTTTACATACAGGCATGTTCAGATGTGGACATAAAAAATGCAAACCTTGCGAATATGTCGAGATTACCAATAAATTCATATCAGCTGTCAGTGGTAGAACATATGACATAAAGACATGTCTAAATGGCACCTGTACGTATGTAATATATTTAATTACCTGTATCAAGCGCAACATTCAGTATGTAGGCCTTACCTTGAGAGACATCAATGCACGTATAGTAGAACATATCTCTACCATCACAAGGGGAAAATCCACCACCCCTTTGGTACAACACTTTGCTACCCATCATGACAGCAAACTGAATACGTTCAGATGGGTCGCTATTGAAAAGGTGACTTTGCCAAAGAGGGGAGGGGATATTGACAGACTTTTGGCAAAACGTGAGGTGTTGTGGATCTTTCACTTGAGAACCAGAACACCTCAAGGCCTTAATTCCAGATATGACCTAATAAATTATTGTGAATAATAAAATGTATTGTGATTTTTCACTTTATTCCTGTTACTATCTTTCTATCTATGTATTAGGTCATATGTCTGGAGTTGGTCTTATGTGCATTGCACTATGGCGTATTGTACTATACTATGTGTTTGCATTATGATTCTGCTGGGTTGCCACATCGTGCATTCTCACACTATATTTACATACAATTAGCCCTAATAGTTTAAGTTAAATTAGCACTACAGTATTTTTGAGTAAGTACCACTGTACAGCTGTACAGGGTGTTTTGCATGTGGACATACAATGGCTAATAGTGATTGTATCTCATTTTTTCTAGGTATCAATGTGTGTCAATATTCCTTTTTACATTGGCCTGTATACCATGTTTCAATATGTTCTAGGTCTATTGTTAGTTTCAAACTTAGCCACCTTAAAGGTACATTAAACCCAAAAATGTTCTTTCATGATTCAGATAGAGAACACACTTTTTAAAAAGTTTTCAATTTGCTTCTAATATCAAAGTTTTTTCATTCTCATGTTATTCTTTGTTGAAGAGATACCTAAGTAGGTAGCGTGCACATGCCTGAAGCACTACACAACAGGAAATAGTGCTGCCATCTAGTGCCCCTGCTAATGTAAAACATTGTTGCAAAACTGCTGCTATATAGTGCTGCAGACACGTGCACACTTTTGAGCTTACATTTCTGCTTTTCAACAAAGGATAACAAGAAAACTAAGAAAATTTGATAATAGAAGTAAATTAGAAAGTTGTTTAAAATATTATGTTCTATCTAAATCATGAAAGAAAAAAAATAGGTTTTATATCCCTTTAAGCCTGTACCTTTCCCTATAACTTAATCTGTACATCTTACATGATTTGCCTGCGTTTATATTTGTGATAGGTTTATATATATACTGTATGTGCATATAAGTGATGGTTTGGGTTTGTTACACGTGTCCCACTTGAGCAGGTAGTGAAACTGTTAAATGTTAAATGGATTTAGAGGGCGTTATTTGTTTTAATGCTTTGACCAATCAGGTAACACTGTACCTGTTTTAAACCATGCCCCCACTTTAGCACCTTATGCTATGACTACAGCCTGAGGGCCGAAGCATGTTAGCATTGGTGCTACGCTCACTTTTCCACCTTGGGATGCTTTCATGCTTTTAATTGTTCAAAATAAAATACTTTTGGGGGGCGTGTCCGGGCGGTGGCCATGATTGGTCGCATAAACTAGATGCTCCATGCTTGTGTTAGATAATCCACCAATTATCTGATTTTAATTCAAGATTCCACTTCTGCAATGGTGGTAATAGTAAGTGGGAACCTTTCCTGCATTGAGAGATACCTCTATTTTTTGTGTTGCACCCGAGTTGGAGCCCTAGACTGGACCGTTGGAAGTCAAGCTGGTGGCCTATTACTCAGGCTTCTAACACACATCCCCCCCCCCCGGTTATCCGGGTAGAGCAGTTTGCTATAAACTGTTGTGACTGTGCTACACTACCATTCAAAACTAGCCTCCTCACATATGTCAGACCAGCAAAGATGACCCAGCAGTTCAGCGAAGCCACTCGCATCAGCATGGAGTCTGTGACAGCCTGGAGGGATAGCGTACAGAAGCTAATCACAGAACATTTTCTTCACCTAGAAACCCAATTACACACGGTGATAAAACAATTACACCTAACCTACAGCCGACCTGCTTCTCCTCCACAGATATGGAGGGTAGAGAACACTAATACTGCCGCAGCTGCGGTAACACGAACGGCCCCTATACGGCTTGCACAAGATGGCGACAGTCTGATCCTTATACAGAGGCCCCAGTATGTACACCCACGAGGTAACCAGAAAGCCAAGGAAGTAACTAAGGGGAGCCATATACTGACATCAACACTGAAAGCCCTGAGTATAGGGGAGAAACGGTCGCCAATCGCGGCACTTCCACTTACTCACAAACCTTACCGGAGCTTTGGATAAGTCATGAAGTGGAACGGAGGCCTACCAAGAGAGGAGCGGTTCTTAGCTACAGCGGACAACGCTAGTACTGAGGAGAAGGTGAACACTAATGTTGTAGAAGTTTTCCCATCTGTTGTTAAATGGTGTGATTCATTTGATTGTCGGGTACTCTGGCACATGCTCTCTATAGAGACTGACATACAGCTCCTGCAACGATCCGGTGTGGGCTGATTCCTCACAATAAAATATACCATTGTTCCCGGACTGTTACTTGTGGACATTTTGGGTTTGTGCCTAACATTGGGTCAATGCTGTTTTTCTTTTTTTTTCTTTTTCTCTTTTTCATAAGTTCTCTGTCACTGTATATTGTTTCATAAGGTACATGACACCACATTATTCTTATATTTTGTTAGGGGCTGTTTCTCTTTATATTTATATATTTACTAGCTTATATAGCATTTTTATTTTAAGGCAATACTATGATTAGACCTGTTATTTGTTTATATCTCAGCTTACTATTGAATATATGGAGTAACTTACAATTGAGTGGTGGGTGTTTTTATATTGTTACAGGCTCATATGTAATCACCCTACTAGCTAGGAATATGTTTAGACTTGCTGTTAGTTTATGTTTTCTCTTGTCATGGGGTATAATGGGGAGCACACAATCAGTGGGTTTTATTAATACTACATTCTTGCTAGCCTATATGTATCTGCAATGCTAGACAGTGCTATGCTTAGACTCATTATCAATCAGTGCATGTATATGAATTGTTATTCCCCAAGCAGGAGATATGAAGGGCAGATGAGGGCTATCTGTATATACCAGCTATGTTTATCTGTGAAGCAGTTATTATATGCGGATGTATCTTATTTATATCTCAACTAAGGTTGTTAGATGCTCTCATTTCTTTGCTAGACATTATTGATTCTACCTCTCTCGCTACTGTTAACCGCTTCTCTATAGCACTTTCTCCATGGTTAGTTTGAATAGGTACCCCATTGCTAGCGGCCGAAGTAGTGGGGCCTAGGGAACTTAACAATAGAATGGGGAAATTGTGCTAGTTAAAGGATGAAGTCTGATGACTGCTATCAGTTTCATGGTGTGCTGAGGAGAAGGAATTACAAAAGTCTTGTCAGTCCCTAGTTAAGGGTTACTCAAACTCACGCCCACCATGCCCGGTGCCTTTTAGATGTATATTAGTGCACTAAGTTAATCTGACAAACTGTGGAAATAGTAACTCCCTCTTGAGTCGATCTTCTAAGTAACCCCTATAATTCATAGTCTGCTTTATTAATTATGGGCTGACTTTGATACCTGCTGGTAGTCGGATCACTATTTAGATGTCAGCATCCAAAGTCATAGATATGGCTAGTACTACTTTGTCAATTTAATTACCTACTAGTAGCGCAGTCATCTAGTAACTGGCTGAGAGTCCACATTCAGCCCTTAATTACAACCCTCCACATATTAGGCTAATAGATTTGAAGCCCAAAAGGGGCTTAACATTTTACAGGAGGCTTTCATTGTGCATTATTCTAAAAAGATTAAAAACAGAGATTCATCATCTGGGATCCAAAAGTGGTCCCTCACGGCTTGTGACTGCCTTCTTAGCGTTATATCTTTTCTATGACCATGAGAGGTCCAAGAGTGGCCTCATAGGTTAATTTGAAGGCTGATAGTAGGAAAGGGCAAACAACATATAAAAAAAAAACAAAAAAAACTTAGGCCTAGATTTGGAGTTTTGTCGGTAAGGACCCGCATAGCTAACGCCGGCTTTTTTCTGGCCGCACCATAAAAATAACTCTGGTATTGAGAGTCCACATAAAGGCTGCGTTAGGCTCCAAAAAAGGAGCGTAGAGCATTTTTAATGCAAATTCAACTCTCGATCCCAGAGTTGCTTACGGACGCGGCCAGCCTCAAAAACGTGCTCGTGCACGATTCCCCCATAGGAAACAATGGGGCTGTTTGAGCTGAAAAAAAACCTAACACCTGCAAAAAAGCAGCGTTCAGCTCCTAACGCAGCCCCATTGTTTGCTATGCGTAAACACTTCCTACGTCTGCACCTAACACTCTAACATGTACCCCGAGTCTAAACACCCCTAACCTTACACTTATTAACCCCTATTCTGCCGCCCCCGCTATCGCTGACCCCTGCATATTTTTTTTAACCCCTAATCTGCCGCTCTGTAAACCGCCGCTACTTACATTATCCCTATGTACCCCTAATCTGCTGCCCCTAACACCGCCGACCCCTATATTATATTTATTAACCCCTAATCTGCTCCCCACAACGTCGCCTCCACCTGCCTACACTTATTAACCCCTATTATAGGTATTTTATTTAATTAATTTAATGATAGTATAGTGTTAGGTTTAATTGTAACTTAGGTTAGGATTTATTTTACAGGTAATTTTGTAATTATTTTAACTAGGTAGCTATTAAATAGTTCTTAACTATTTAATAGCTATTGTACATGGTTAAAATAATTACAAAGTTGCCTGTAAAATAAATATTAATCATAAAATAGCTACAATGTAATTATAATTTATATTGTAGCTATATTAGGATTTATTTTACAGGTAAGTATTTAGCTTTAAATAGGAATAATTTATTTAATAAGAGTTAATTAATTTCGTTAGATTAAAATTATATTTAATTTAGGGGGGTGTTAGGGTTAGACTTAGCGTTAGGGGTTAATACATTTATTAGAATAGCGGTGAGCTCCAGTCGTCAGATTAGGGGTTAATCATTGAAGTTAGGTGTCGGAGATGTTAGGGAGGGCAGATTAGGGGTTAATACTATTTATTATAGGGTTAGTGAGGTGGATTAGGGGTTAATAACTTTATTATAATAGTGGTGCGGTCCGCTCGGCAGATTAGGGGTTAATAAGTGTAGGCAGGTGGAGGCGACATTGAGGGGGGCAGATTAGGGGTTAATAAATATAATATAGGGGTCGGCAGTGTTAGGGGCAGCAGATTAGGGGTATGTTACGGTTACCCTTAGTCTCGCTGAGAGATGGACCGCTTAGTAGCCTGGATCCCTATTGCTAAAGAGGGGAGAAGCTGCTTTCCATAGTATTCTATATGAGTCTCGCAAATATAGAATAATCTCCCTTAGCTGCAGTACAGCTAGGATACCCTTCTGCCCACAAAAACGAGTCAACGCTGCGATTGAGGGTCAAACAAGAACTCAGGACTGGGATGCCCAGCCTGCTTTTTTATTAAGGTTACATGCACACAGGGCACTCCCAGGGGGAGAGGGGGGGAAGCACAAAATCCCCCATCACACATTTAGATAGAGAGCACTGTCCTTTGACAGGCCACAATAGGATTACAGTACTTAAGATAACAAGTTTACAAGTTCATCTTATCAATTAGCAGTCTGGCTCCAGAGGTGATTAGACAATAGTTTCTAAAAGCTGAAAAAAAAGAGTTAACTCTTTATGAAATGAAACTTGTTACAGTTTTCTTGGAGCCCTTCTTAGGCGCTGGCTTGCTGGTTCAGGCATTGCTGCTGGGAAATAAGCTCTTCACAACAAAATAACTAATGCTTCTGTAACATTGCTCCCTTTCTGTGGAACACTCTGGCAGACACGGTCTGACCCCTTTTCGGGGCAGACTAAGGCTGTCCAGACCGCTGGTTATGCGGGGCTGAGGTCGGTTTGTCTGGACAACCCGTCGGCGTTGCCATTCTGTTTCCCAGGTCTGTAAGTAATGGTGAAATTGAAGGTTTGCAACGATAAGCTCCAACGTAATAGCCTGCCGTTATCTCCAGAGACCCGGTTCAGCCACACCAACGGGTTATGGTCGGTGACCAGAGTGAACTCCTGACCATATAAATAGGGAGTCAATTTCTTTAATGCCCACACCAAAGCCAAACACTCCTTTTCGACCGCTGCATAGCTGACTTCGCGGGGCAGGAGCTTCCGGCTGATGTAGGCAACTGGATGCTCCCCTCCATCTTCGCCTACTTGGCTGAGGACGGCTCCCAGCCCGAACATGGAAGCATCTGTATGGACGATAAAACGTTTGTTAAGGGCTGGGGCCGCCAAGACAGGAGCGTTAATTAGAGCATTTTTGAGAGCCTGGAAAGCCGTTTCACAGTGGGGAGACCACAGGACCTGTCGAGGTAAGTTCTTCTTGGTCAAGTCAGTCAGGGGTTTGGCAAGTGTGCTGTAGTCTGGTACGAACCGTCTATAGTACCCTGCCGTGCCCAGGAAGGCTAGGACCTGAGTCTTAGTGATGGGGGTGGGCCAATTGGCGACAGCTTCTATTTTGGCCGGCTCTGGTCGCTGCTTTCCACACCCCACCCGGTGACCCAGGTACTGTACCTCGGCCATCCCAAAGTGGCATTTTTCTGGCTTCAGAGTCAGGCCAGCAGCCCGGATCTGATCCAGAACCATTCCCACATGAGCTAAGTGGTCCTCCCAGGACTCACTGTGGATCGCTATGTCGTCCAGGTAGGCGCAAGCAAAACTCTGGAAGCCATCCAGGAGCCTATCCACCAAGCGCTGGAATGTAGCTGGGGCATTCTTCATCCCAAACGGCATTACCCTAAACTGATATAAGCCGAATGGGGTGACGAATGCCGACTTGGGGATAGCCTCCGGGGCCAGGGGAATCTGCCAGTAACCTTTGCAGAGGTCAATAGTGGTCAGGTAATTTCCCCTGGCTATACGATCGAGTAGCTCGTCTACCCTGGGCATAGGGTAAGCGTCCGTCACGGTATTTTCATTGAGCCTCCGATAGTCTACGCAGAACCGGGTGGTCCCATCTTTCTTGGGCACCAAGACAACTGGGGAGGCCCAGGGACTATCGGAGGGCTCAATTACCCTGAGCTGGAGCATCTCATCGATCTCCTTCTTCATTCCTGTCCTAACTGCTTCGGGGATTCGGTACGGAGCCTGGCGCAAGGGAGCTTGTCCCGGAGTATCTACCTGGTGGGTGGTTAAAGTAGTGTACCCTGGCTTCGGGGAGAAGGTGAGGTGTTTGGACTGGAGGAGTTGGTTGAGCTGCTCCCTTTCAGTGGGGCTAAGTCGGTCCCCTATCTGAACCTGCGCCACTATACCTGTGGGGAGGCTCTTTTCTAATAGGTCTGGAATGGGTAAACTGTCGGGGTCTTCCTGAGGGGAACAACATACGGCCGTCACGTTCTCTGGTCGCTCAAAATATTCCTTGAGCATGTTTACATGGAATGTCTTTCTAAGATTGTTGTCGTGGCAGCTAGCTATCACATAAGTGGTGTCTCCCCTTTTCTCTACGATCTGGTAGGGACCCTGCCAGGACGCCTGCAATTTGTCTGTCTTCACCGGCTTAAGTACTAACACCTTTTGTCCTATGGTGAAGATTCTCTTTCGGGCCCCCCGATCGTACCATACTTTCTGTCTTCTCTGGGCCAACTGGAGATTAGCCCGCACGGATTTGGCTAATTGCTCCATTCGGTCCCTGAGTTCCAGCACGTATGGCACAATTGGGACACCGTCAGCCTCCATCTCTCCCTCCCAGTGCTCCCGGATCAGGTTTAGGGGTCCCCGTACCTTTCTTCCGTAGAGCAACTCGAAGGGAGAGAACCCTGTCGTTTCCTGGGGCACCTCCCGATAAGCAAATAGGAGGTGCGGCAGGAAGCGTTCCCAGTCTCGGTATTCCTGAGTGAACGTCTTGAGCATTTGCTTGAGGGTCCCATTGAACCTCTCACACAGCCCGTTCATCTGGGGGTGGTATGGGGAGCTCAGGAGGGACTTAATTTTGCAAACCTGCCAGAGTTGTTGGGTCAATTCAGCCGTAAATTGGGTGCCTCGGTCGGATAGGATTTCTTTTGGAAATCCTACCCGGGAGAACACCTGTACTAGTGCATTCGCTACCGTATCCGCTTGTATGTTGGATAGGGCGACAGCCTCTGGGTACCTGGTAGCGTAGTCCACTACGGTAAGAATGTATCGCTTACCGGAGGGACTAGGGGTAGCCAGTGGTCCCACTAGGTCAATAGCAACCCGGCTGAAGGGTTCCTCTACAATGGGCATATTTACTAGCTGGGCTTTAGGGTGATCGCCTCGCCTTCCTACTCGTTGACACACATCGCAGGTGTTACAGTAAGTTCTAACGTCAGCGTGCACCCCTGGCCAAAAGAACGTGTGAGTAATGCGGTGTAGGGTACGGGTAACGGCTAGGTGGCCTGCTAAGGGGATGTCGTGGCCTATTTTGAGGATTTCTTGACGGTATTTGTGAGGCACTACCAGCTGTCGCCTACGCTGTCCCCTTTTCTCTGTCCAGCGGTATAGTTTCCCTTTTTCCCATAAGAATGTTTCGTTATCTGCCCCGCCCCCTCCGGTCTCTGCTCGTTCCCGGTACTTTTGTAAGGTCGGGTCAGTCTTAGACTCTGCCTCGAAGGCATCTGGGGTGTCCCAGGGTATGGGGCCTAACCTGTCAGGCAAGGTCGGGGTAGGTCTTACCTGTGTCTCCCGCACTGGTGAGAGCTCTCGCTCCGTCCGGGCTTGGGCCCGTGTAGTCACTGGGTCCGCCTCGTTGTTGCATACTGGAGCATAGGCAGAAGTCATGGGGCCCAAATCGTTGCCCAGTAGTACTTCGGCAGGTAAATTATCCATTAGGCCCACGTTCACAGCCCCCTTTCCCGCTCCCCAATCAAGATGCACTTTAGCTGTTGGAATTTTGTACACATCCCCCCCCGCCACTCTAACGGCCACAGTCTGTCCGGATCGCTTGTGCTCTGGCACCAAATGACTCTGTACCAGCGTGATAGTAGCCCCTGTGTCTCGCAATCCCTCGGTAGATCGCCCCTCGAGCCATACCCTCTGCCGATGGTGCTGGCGGTTATCTGAGGCAGCATATACAGGGTCTGCCTCGTGAAGCGGCCCCACATATCCCTCCATAGGGGCCTCTTGGTTAACACAGAGGGCCCGGGCCGGACGATAGGACCCAGAGGGGTAATTGTAATTCCTGGGTGTCTGGTGCGTATTAAGGGGGCAGCTAGCCATGAAATGCCCTGGTTGCTTGCATCGGTGGCAAGTCGGTCTGGGACGCTCAGAGCTGTTATTGGGTGGTCCTGAGTGTCGGACGGGCCCTGTGGGCACCGGGGCTCGGAATTCAGCACGAGGGGGTGCACGGTAAACCTCTCTGGGTTCGACCCGTGCTGGAGCTCGGTAGTTCATGGGTTCGTGAAGACGGGAGTCATAATGTTCATCGGCCAATTTGGCTGCTTCTTCTAAGGTAGAAGGCCGCCTGTCTCGCAGCCATTCCTTCCCTTGCTGTTCCATGCCATTATAAAAATGTTCTAAGAGAAACAATTGTAAAATTTCCTCCCCAGTCACCGCTTTACTTCCGCTCAGCCAGTGATTTGCCGCTCTCCGCATTCGGTGCGCCCATTCCATATGGGTATCGTTAGGCTTCTTTTCCGTGCCCCGAAACTGTCGGCGATACGTGTCCGGAGTTACAGCGTACCGTCGCAACAGTGTCTCCTTAACTAGCTCATACTGTGTCACTTCCTCAGCACCCAGAGTACGAAAGGCTTCCAGGGCTCGCCCGGATAGTTTCCCAGACAATATCGTGGGCCACTCTCTGTTGGGAATCTGGTGCAGGGCACATTGCCTTTCGAAGTCCGCCAAATATTCATCAATCCCTGTCTCGCTCTCTAGGAAGGGTCGAAATGCCGCATAGGGTATCTTGGGCCTCCCAGCATTTTCGACAGGGATGATTACCTGCGGGGCTTCAGCATTGCGGTGTGCGTTCGCTAGGTTGAGTTCGTGGGCTCGAGTCTCTCGTATATCCTCGTCCGCCTCCGCCATCAACTGCTGTACCAATTCCATGGAGGGGTTCGGCCCGTATAATGAGAGCCTTTCCCGAACAATCCTGTTTTTTTCGTCACTAATCGTGGTCGGTGTTTCCGCCATTGTGAAGCTCTGATCCAGTTCGGTCAATTCTGCGATCAGCTCTCTCCTCGGCCGGTTGCTGGCGTACCCCCCTCTGCTTTCAAGTAAATCCTTTAGGGTTGTACGCTTCAATTTTTCGTAAGCGCTCTCCATCCGTTCTGTACCTCTCCTAGGAAATCCAGGAAAATCCCGCCGCTGCCGCCAAATGTTACGGTTACCCTTAGTCTCGCTGAGAGATGGACCGCTTAGTAGCCTGGATCCCTATTGCTAAAGAGGGGAGAAGCTGCTTTCCATAGTATTCTATATGAGTCTCGCAAATATAGAATAATCTCCCTTAGCTGCAGTACAGCTAGGATACCCTTCTGCCCACAAAAACGAGTCAACGCTGCGATTGAGGGTCAAACAAGAACTCAGGACTGGGATGCCCAGCCTGCTTTTTTATTAAGGTTACATGCACACAGGGCACTCCCAGGGGGAGAGGGGGGGAAGCACAAAATCCCCCATCACACATTTAGATAGAGAGCACTGTCCTTTGACAGGCCACAATAGGATTACAGTACTTAAGATAACAAGTTTACAAGTTCATCTTATCAATTAGCAGTCTGGCTCCAGAGGTGATTAGACAATAGTTTCTAAAAGCTGAAAAAAAAGAGTTAACTCTTTATGAAATGAAACTTGTTACAGTTTTCTTGGAGCCCTTCTTAGGCGCTGGCTTGCTGGTTCAGGCATTGCTGCTGGGAAATAAGCTCTTCACAACAAAATAACTAATGCTTCTGTAACAGGGTACATAGCTATAATGTAGGTGGCGACGCTTTGCGGTCGGCAGATTAGGGGTTAATTATTGTAGGTAGCTGGCGGCGACATTGTGGGGGGCAGATTAGGGGTTAATAAATATAATACAGGGGTCGGCAGTGTTAGGGGCAGCAGATTAGGGGTACATAAGTATAACGTAGGTGGCGGTTGGCAGATTAGGGGTTAAAAAAATGTAATCGAGTGGCGGCGATGTGGGGGGACCTCAGTTTAAGGGTACATAGGTAGTTTATGGGTGTTAGTGTACTTTAGAGTACAGTAGTTAAGAGCTTTATGAACCGGCGTTAGCCCAGAAAGCTCTTAACTACTGACTTTTTTCCTGCGGCTGGAGTTTTGTCGTTAGATGTCTAACGCTTACTTCAGACACGACTCTAAATACCGGAGTTAGAAAAATCCCATTGAAAAGATAGGATATGCAATTTACGTAAGGGGATCTGCGGTATGGAAAAGTCGCGGCTGAAAAGTGAGCGTTAGACCCTTTTTTGAGTGACTCCAAATACCGGAGTTAGCCTAAAACCAGCGTTAGGAGCCTCTAACGCTGGTTTTCACGGCTACTGCCAAACTCCAAATCTAGGCCTATGTTTTCTAATTTTACAATTGTCCCATATATATGTTATGTTTTTCTGGTTTGTTCCCTTTTTTTGGATATATGAATATGACTTTTCTATGTAAACTGAACTGATATTTTTGCTTTGAATTCCCCTAAATTGAATCTCAATAAAAAATATTTTAAAAAAAAATATATAAATAAAATAATTTTTATTTTCATTAAACAGTGGTTTAACATTTTTGTTCTTTCCTTATTTGCACCAGCAACGGATACCACTGTTATTTGTTCCTGACAGCTGCAGTAACCAGGCAGTGTTTCTGTCCCTCCTCCCTGACAATGCGTCACGTGTGACGTCATCGGCTTGCGCTGGCTGGATTCGGAAGCGTGCAGAAGGAGCCCACGTTGGGGGAATGGCTGGAAAAGCATACCGAGTGAGCTCTCGGTCCGTTAGGTGAACGGATTCATCCCCCACATTGTGAAGAGGACTCCAGGTCACACAGCAGTGTTCCAGCGTTTCAGCACGCTCAGCAGAACATTAAGGGACCTCTTCAGTTCCTAAGTGGACATATATGCATACACACTACTGGATGCAACAGGTTAACTTCGGAGGTTCATACAAAGAAGGTGGTGAGATGGTCCACACATAAGTCCTGGGTTTAACAAGTGACTTTCCTAACAAATACATATAACTTTGCATATTGTACTTTTCTGTGTTTTCTCTTAGCAGTGCTACTGCCTGATCCTATTTGCACTGTTCCGCTGTGTATTAACTTGACCTGGCTGACAACTTGCTTGGTTTGACCCACCATTCTATGACATATCCTAAAAGCTCTGGTTTGTCTATTCTATCCTTCTAAAGGCCCCATTTATGAAGTAAAAACTAAAAGTGAGAAAAAATTATAACTGTCCCACCACCAAAACATTGTACTGGTTGACCAGATACACCACTATAAAAAGTCCTTGCCTCACATCATATTCCCTAGTGATTTATAACAATTCAATGTATCTAGTAATCACTGTTATTCTATTCTTGGCAGATTAATTCATCATCTTTCTTACCCTCCTTTTCCATGGCTTCCTTCACACTACTGTCCCCTGTCACTTCCTCTGAATCCTGCACTCTGAATCACTCCCTATCTCACTCCCTTTTTTACCCCTCATAAATCACTCTCTCAAAATCGTTCAAACTGTTGTATAAACAAAAATATGTATAATTTGTTTGTATGTAATGTATTGTGGTTGTATGTAGGTATGTATGTGTAGTGAGTATAAAACAAAATACCATTTAAGAAAACAATCATTTTTTTCCCTATCTGGTTTAGTGAAACTAAGAATGCTTTTTATCTCTTTAAAGGGACATTATACACTCATTTTCTCTTGTTAAGTGTGTTCAGTCCACGGGTCATCCATTACTTATGGAATATATTCTCTCCCCAACAGGAAATTGCAAGAGGATCACCCAATCAGAGCTGCTACATAGCCCCTCCCCTCACATGTCATATTCAGTCATTCTCTTGCAACTGAAAAGATAGGACGTTGTGAGAGGTTCTGTGGTGTTTTTATACTTCAATCAAAAGTTTGTTATTTTAAAATGACACCGGAGTGTGTTGTTTATTCTCAGGCAGTATTTGGAAGAAGAATCTGCCTGCGTTTTCTATGATCTTAGCGGCAGTAACTAAGATCCACTGGCTGTTCTCGCATATTCTGAGGAGTGAGGTAACTTTCAGAAGGGAATGGCGTGCGGGGAACCCTGCAAACAAGGTATGTGCAGTAAATTATTTTTCTATGGAATGGAATTGACTAAGAAAATACTGCTGATACCGATGTAATGTAAGTAAAAGCCTTTAATACAGTGAGAGCGACTGTTAACAGGCTGATTTAAATATATACAGTAAAGTAATTTTCTAAGGAATGGAATTTGACTGAGAAAATGCTATTAATACTGAAGTGATGTTATAAGCCTTAAATGCAGTAGGAAGACTGGTATCAGGCTTATCAATAGAGATACAAGCTCATTAAAAAAGGGATGTTTAAAACGATTTTACTGGCATGTTTATTCGTTTTGTGAGGTACATTGGTGATAAAACTTGTTGGGGCATAACATTTTTCCACATGGCTGACAATATTTCTGCATAGAAACAGTTAACTGACACTCCCAATATTGTAATATTGAGTAGGAGGGGCCTATTTTAGCGCTCTTTTGACGCAGTAAAAAATTCAGGCTCTGTCTTCCTGCTTCCTTCTGCTTGACCCGGGTCGTCTCCAGACAGCTTAAGGGACTTCATAAGTCATTTTGAGGGAGGTAATCAGTCACAGCAGACCTGTGACAGTGGTTTTTTGACTGTATTAATAAACGTTTTTTTGCTTATAAAAACCGTTTGGGTTTTAAGGGGTTAATCATCCATTTGCAAGTGGGTGCAATGCTCTGCTAACTTAATACATTTACTGTGAAAATTTGTTTGCTATAACTGATTTGGTTCATTGTTATTTCAACTGTGACAGTTTTCTGTGCTTCTTAAAGGCACAGTAGCATACTTCTTTATTACTTGAAAAATTATTTACAGTGTTTTCCAAGTCTGCTAGTCTTATTGCTAGTCTGTTTAAACATGTCTTACACAGATGAATCTGTTTGTTCACTATGTTTAAAGGCCACTGTGGAGCCCCACAGAAACATGTGTACTAAATGTATTGATTTCACTTTAAATAATAAAGGTCAGTCTTTATCTATAAAGGAATTATCACCAGACAACGAGGGGGAAGTTATGCCGACTAACACTCCTCACGTGTCAGTACCTTCGCCTCCCGCTCAGGAGGCGTGTGATATTGTGGCGCCAAGTGCATCAGGGACGGCCATACAAATCACCTTACAGGACATGGCTAATATTATGAATAATACCCTGACAGAAGTATTATCTAAATTGCCAGAATTAAGAGGCAAGCGCGATTGCTCTGGGGTAAGAATAGAGCGCGCTGGTGCTACAAGAGCCATGTCCGATACTGCGTCACAGTTTGCAGAACATGAGGACGGAGAGCTTCATTCTGTAGGTGATGGATCTGATCCAGGGAAACCGGATTCAGAGATCTCTCATTTTAAATTTAAGCTTGAGAACCTCCGTGTATTGCTAGGGGAGGTTTTAGCGGCTCTGAATGACTGTAACACAGTTGCGATTCCAGAGAAATTATGTAGGCTGGATAGATACTATGCAGTACCGGTGTGTACCGACGTTTTTTCCTATACCTAAAAGGCTTACAGAAATTATTAGCAAGGAGTGGGATAGACCTGGTGTGCCCTTTTCCCCACCTCCTATATTTAGAAAAATGTTTTCCAATAGACGCCACTACAGGACTTATGGCAGACGGTCCCTAAGGTGGAGGGAGCAGTTTCTACTTTAGCCAAGCGTACTACTATCCCGGTGGAGGATAGTTGTGCTTTTTCAGATCCAATGGATAAAAAATTGGAAGGTTACCTTAAGAAAATGTTTGTTCAACAAGGTTTTATCTTACAGCCCCTTGCATGCATTGCACCTGTCACTGCTGTTGCGGCATTTTGGTTTGAGTCTCTAGAAGAGGCCATTCACTCAGCTCCATT
Organism: Bombina bombina; assembly: GCF_027579735.1. Lineage (NCBI taxonomy): Eukaryota > Metazoa > Chordata > Amphibia > Anura > Bombinatoridae > Bombina > Bombina bombina. The sequence continues at coordinate 313,003,654 of NC_069499.1, read as the reverse complement.
GGATGAAATTATGGACAAGCTTAAAGCACTTAAGCTAGCTAATGCATTTGTTTCTGATGCCATTACATCTAACTAAACTAACGGCTAAGAATTCTGGTTTTGCCATTCAAGCGCGCAGAGCGTTATGGCTTAAATCCTGGTCAGCTGATGTGACTTCTAAATCTAAATTACTTAATATTCCTTTCAAGGGGCAAACCTTATTCGGGCCCGGCTTGAAAGAAATTATCGCTGACATTACGGGAGGTAAGGGTCATACCCTTCCTCAGGATAAGGCCAAATCAAAGGCCAAACAGTCTAATTTTCGTGCCTTTCGAAACATCAAGGCAGGAGCAACGTCAACTTCCTCCGCCCCAAAACAGGAAAGAACCGTTGCTCGTTACAGACAGGCCTGGAAAACTAACCAGTCCTGGAACAAGGGCAAGCAGGCCAGAAAACCTGCTGCTGCCCCTAAGACAGCATGAAGGGATGGCCCCCTATCTGGAAACGGATCTAGTGGGGGGCAGACTTTCTCTCTTCGCCCAGGCATGGGCAAGAGATGTCCAGGATCCCTGGGCGTTGGAGATCATATCTCAGGGATATCTTCTGGACTTCAAGGCTTCTCCTCCTCTAGGGAGATTTCATCTTTCAAGGTTATCAGAAAACCAAATAAAGAAAGAGGCATTCCTATGTTGCATACAAGACCTCCTAGTAATGGGAGTGATCCACCCAGTTCCACGAACGGAACAAGGACAGGGATTTTATTCAAATCTGTTCGTGGTTCCCAAGAAAGAGGGTACCTTCAGGCCAATTTTGGACCTAAAGATTTTAAACAAATTCCTAAGAGTTCCATCATTCAAAATGGAAACTATTCGGACTATCCTACCCATGATCCAAGAGGGTCAGTACATGACCACGGTGGATTTAAAGGATGCCTACCTTCACATACCGATTCACAAAGATCATCATCGGTTCCTAAGATTTGCCTTCCTAGACAGGCATTACCAGTTTGTAGCTCTTCCCTTCGGGTTGGCTACGGCCCCGAGAATCTTTACAAAGTTGCTGGGCTCTCTTCTGGTGGTTCTAAGACCACGAGGCATAGCGGTGGCTCCGTATCTAGACGACATCCTGATACAGGCGACAAGCTTGCAAATTGCCAAGTCTCATACAGAGATAGTTCTGGCATTTCTAAGATCGCATGGGTGGAAGGTGAACGTGGAAAAGAGTTCTCTATCACCTCTCACAAGAGTCTCCTTCCTAGGGACTCTGATAGATTCTGTAAAAATGAAAATTTACCTGACGGAGGCCAGGTTATCAAAACTCTTAAATGCTTGCCGAGTCCTTCATTCCATTCCACGCCCGTCAGTGGCTCAGTGCATGGAAGTTATCGGCTTAATGGTAGTGGCAATGGACATAGTGCCATTTGCGCGCCTGCATCTCAGACCGCTGCAATTATGCATGCTAAGGCAGTGGAATGGGGATTACTCAGATTTGTCCCCTCTACTAAATCTGGATCAAGAGACCAGAGATTCTCTTCTCTGGTGGTTATCTCGGGTCCATCTGTCCAGGGGCATGACCTTTCGCAGGCCAGATTGGACGATTGTAACAACAGATGCCAGCCTCCTAGGCTGGGGCGCAGTCTGGAATTCCCTGAAGGCTCAGGGATCCTGGACTCAGGAGGAGAAACTCCTTCCAATAAATATTCTGGAGCTAAGGGCAATATTCAACGCTCTTCTAGCTTGGCCTCAGCTAGCAACACTGAGGTTCATCAGATTTCAGTCGGACAACATCACGACTGTGGCTTATATCAACCATCAAGGGGGAACCAAGAGTTCCCTAGCGATGTTGGAAGTCTCAAAGATAATTCGCTGGGCAGAGTCTCACTCTTGCCACTTGTCAGCGATCCACATCCCAGGAGTGGAGAACTGGGAGGCAGACTTTCTAAGTCGTCAGACTTTTCATCCGGGGGAGTGGGAACTCCATCCGGAGGTATTTGCTCAACTGGTCCATCGTTGGGGCAAACCAGATCTGGATCTCATGGCGTCTCGCCAGAATGCCAAACTTCCTCTTTACGGTTCCAGGTCCAGGGACCCGGGAGCGAAGCTGATAGATGCTCTAGCAGCTCCTTGGTTCTTCAGCATGGCTTATGTGTTTCCACCGTTTCCTCTGCTCCCTCGACTGATTGCCAAGATCAAACAGGAGAGAGCATCGGTGATCCTGATAGCGCCTGCGTGGCCACGCAGGACCTGGTATTCAGACCTAGTGGTCATGTCGTCTTGTCCTCCATGGACTCTACCTTTGAGGAAAGACCTTCTAATACAAGGTCCTTTCAATCATCCAAATCTAATTTCTCTGAGACTGACTGCGTGGAGATTGAACGCTTGATCCTATCAAAGCGTGGTTTCTCCGAGTCAGTTATTGATACTTTGATACAGGCACGAAAGCCTGTTACCAGAAAAATCTACCATAAGATATGGCGTAAATACCTGTATTGGTGCGAAGAGTTACTCGTGGAGTAAGGTTAGGATTCCAAGGATATTGTCTTTTCTCCAAGAGGGTTTGGAAAAAGGCTTATCAGCTAGTTCTTTAAAGGGACAGATTTCTGCTTTGTCTATTCTTTTGCATAAGCGTCTGGCAGAAGTTCCAGACATCCAGGCTTTTTGTCAAACGTTAGCTAGGATTAAGCCTGTGTTTAAAACTGTTGCTCCTCCGTGGAGCTTAAACTTGGTTCTTAAAGTTCTTCAAGGAGTTCCGTTTGAACCCCTTCATTCCGTTGATATTAAACTTTTATCTTGGAAAGTTCTATTTTTGATGGCTATTTCCTCGGCTCGAAGAGTCTCGGAATTGTCTGCCTTACACTGTGATTCTCCTTATCTGATTTTTCATTCAGACAAGGTAGTTCTGCGTACTGAACCTGGGTTTTTACCTAAGGTAGTCTCTAACAGAAATATCAATCAGGAGATTGTTGTTCCGTCATTATGTCCTAATCCTTCTTCAAGGAAGGAACGACTTTTGCATAATCTGGATGTAGTCCGTGCCCTGAAATTCTATTTACAGGCAACTAAAGATTTTCGTCAAACTTCTTCCCTGTTTGTCGTTTACTCTGGACAGAGGAGAGGTCAAAAAGCTTCGGCAACCTCTCTCTCCTTTTGGCTTTGTAGCATAATACGTTTAGCCTATGAGACTGCTGGACAGCAGCCCCCTGAAAGAATTACAGCTCATTCCACTAGAGCTGTGGCTTCCACCTGGGCCTTTAAGAATGAGGCTTCTGTTGAACAGATTTGCAAGGCTGCGACTTGGTCTTCGCTTCACACTTTTTCCAAATTTTACAAATTTGACACTTTTGCTTCTTTGGAGGCTGTTTTTGGGAGAAAGGTTCTACAGGCAGTGGTTCCTTCCATTTAAGTGCCTGCCTTGTCCCTCCCATCATCCGTGTACTTGGCTTTGGTATTGGTATCACATAAGTAATGGATGACCCGTGGACTGAACAGACTTAACAAGAGAAAACATAATTTATGCTTACCTGATAAATTTATTTCTCTTGTAGTGTGTTCAGTCCACGGCCCGCCCTGTCTTTTTAAGGCAGATCTAAATTTTATTTAATACTTCAGTCACCACTGCACCCTATGGTTCCTCCTTTCTCGTCTTGTTTTGGTCGAATGACTGAATATGACATGTGAGGGGAGGAGCTATGTAGCAGCTCTGATTGGGTGATCCTCTTGCAATTTCCTGTTGGGGAGAGAATATATTCCATAAGTAATGGATGACCCGTGGACTGAACACACTACAAGAGAAATAAATTTATCAGGTAAGCATAAATTATGTTTTTTCTTTGCATAAATGTTTTGTAGATAATCTATTTATATAGCCGATGAAGTTTTTTTTTAAAAAAATGTTTAGTTTTGCTTATTTTTAAATAACATTGCTCTGATTTTCAGACTCCTAACCAATCCCCAAAGTTTTATGAGAATACTGTCAGCTACCTTCTCCAGCTTGCTCCTGTTTGTGTAAAGTGTCTTTTCATATGCAAAAGAAGGGGGAGGGGGGAGTGTCTTATTTGCCACTTGTAGTGGGCTTTCCAACTGCCTTTTCAACAGAGCTAAACTGGGAGCTTCTAAGTAAGTTTTTAAACAGTTTTATACTAGATTTTTATATCAGTATCTGTGCATCTTATTCTTTATAGTAGTGTCTATTACATGCAGTTATATGAAAATGAGTGTATACTGTCCCTTTAATTACAAAGATATTTCCCAATGGCTACTTAGAACACACAACAACTGCAGTCATAATACAAATGGTTGTAAAGGGTTCTCTGTGGTCCTCTGTTAAAAAATAACAGACATGCATGGCTTTGCAATTCGTTTTTGGCAATTAAAAGGCTTCTAACTGCAGCTGTGCACCCACTTCTGAAATTCTCAGCAGTAAAGGGATTAATCAGCTGGTAAGGGTAATACTATTGTAATGCAGAATTTACCCTCCTTGACACTTCTCACCTCCTTGATCCCTCCTGAAAAGCTCTCTCCCCCCACCTAACCACACTCCTCACCAATGTCTTGGGTACTATCAGAGAGTCTGCCAGTATGCAGTTTGCAGCATATGGATCCTTCCTCAAGCCTCCCACCTCCCTGATCCCTCCCAAACAGATATATAACCTTCCCTCTACCCCTAGGGGTGGCCATCTCAGGAACTGGCAGCTGTCTGCAAGTACCCAGTTTAGAGTATTTTTTTCTTATTTTTTTTTTCTTAAAGGGATAGGAAAGTCAAAATTAAACTTGCAGGATTCAGATAGAGCATGTTATTGTAAGACACTTTTAAATGCACTTCTCTTCTTTTCTTGGTATCTGTTGTTGAAAAAGAATACACACATATCCTACACTAGTGGGAGCTAGATGATGATTGGTACCTGCAGACATGTGTCCCTTGTGATTGCCTAACTAGATGTTTCATCTACCTGACAGTAGTGTAATGATGTTCCTTCAGCAAAGGAAAACAAGAGAATAAAGCAAATTTGATAATAATTGTAAATTGGAAAGTTGTTTAAAGTTGTATGTTCTATCCAAATTATGAAAGAAAAATGTGTTGTTTCCTGTCCCTTTAATATTTTTTACTGTAGCATAGTGGTCCCCCCTCGCATTGTTTCAGTACCTTAGGGTCCCTCCATCCTCCTTCCACCTTTCCATCCACCTCCTCCATCCTTCTACCTCCCGTCTTCTGCCGCTGGGCTACCCGCCCTTACTTTTTTGTACAGTAACCATGTGATTGCTGTGATTCACAATCTCTGACTGAACCCCGATACACTGACTCAGTTTGCAAGGCAAGTTCTAGTGCAGCGGATGGGTGAGGGCATGCTGGGGATCCCCTGTGAGCCTGCCAAAAAGGACGGACGTACCATTACATTGCTAGGGTTAAGACCAATTTTTTTCTTTACGTAATGGTACGTCCGTTTGACCTAAGGGGTTAATAGATTGGAATAGGTTCCAGATACAAGAATAATCATGATGCACTATTCTGTCTCTAATATCTCCTCTATTGTTGCTTATATACTTAACTGATACAAAATAAACAAAACAAAACAAAAACCACCAAACAATGCACATTATAAAATACCACTTCATATGAATAACTATCATAGAAAATCTATACTCATAAATATTATTGAACTCATTGATTTCTACATTTCCCGTTGTTCTAAATATAGACAGATTGGCTTGAAAAAATACTATTTGAATCTCAAAGAAACCTAAATTAAGACCAGTAGACCTTTATATCTATCATTTAATCTAGATACATCTGTATCTAATTCATTACAGATGAGCTCATCGATAGGGTATTTCTGTTAACACTTTTGAAATCCAACTAACACTGCCATTTAAAGCGATAATGCCTGAAATGATCACTTTGTCATTCCAATCCAGTTATAGAAAACAATATCGCTCAGAGGGTCCCATATACTTCTTAACAAGCTGCACGGGACCATTATCCTTTATACTAGACTTAATGATTAAGGTCATAATATCTGTTAGGACAGGGGGAATAATCAGAGGGGGGCATGTATAGGAGTGAATGTGATTTGTGAGATAAAAAAGAATATGCGTTTTCTGGAAGGAGATAATGAGCACCTGCACCTCATCTAAAAAACTTGCTGGTCACATGTGACTCATGGTCTGATAATTAGCTTCTGCTGTTCTTATTACTAGTTCATTCACTTAATTAGCAGAAAGATGTTTAATACATTTTTCAATCAGTAATTCTTGCAAACAGAAGTCTGGAACATGCCGAGCTGTCTGGAATGCAAAGGGTACGATATTGTCTTCAGAATGATCTTGTTATCCTTTACACAACGGCGGCTGGTGAAGTTTTGAGTCACTGTGGCAGCTAAGATCCTCCAAAACTTTGTTTCTAGAATGAAGTATCACCTGGCCTTGTCCCATACATTCTTAAAATGAAATACAGGACATTAAATCTCAGAGCAAGTGAATGTGTCCAACAACCCCTTTAAGCAGAAACAAGCTCAGACCTCCAACCAATTGCAGTTAACAAAGCAGGCTGGTCTGGATTTCTTGTGCTGGCAATGTTGCTTCCTAAAGGGACATTTAGTCAGCCACCAATTCTGCAAGTTCTCCCACTTAAGAAGATGAGAGAGGCCTGTAATTTTCAACATAGGTATACCTCAACTATGAGAGACAAAATGTGGAAACAAATCCAGACAATCACATTGTCTGATTTGGAAAGAATTTATTTGCAAATTATGGTGGAAAATAAGTATTTGGTCAATATCAAAAGTTCATCTCAATACTTTGTTATATATCCTTTGTTGGCAATGACAGAGGTCAAATGTTTTCTGTAAGTCTTCACAAGGTTGTCACACACTGTTGCTGGTATGTTGGCCCATTCCTGCATGCAGATCTCCTCTAGAGCTGTGATGTTTTGGGGCTTCGCTGGGCAACACGGACTTTCAACTCCCTCCAAACGTTTTCTATGGGGTTGAGATCTGGAGACTGGCTAGGCCACTCCAGGACCTTGAAATGCTTCTTACGAAGCCACTCCTTCGTTGCCCGGGTGGTGTGTTTGGGATCATTGTCATGCTGAAAAACCCAGCCACGTTTCATGTTCAATGCCTTTGCTGATGGAAGGAGGTTTGCACTCAAAATCTCACGATACATGGCCCCATTCATTCTTTCATGTACATGGATCAGTCATTCTGTTCCCTTTGCAGAGAAACTGCCCCAAAGCATGATGTTGCCACCCCCATGCTTCACAGTAGGTATGGTGTTCTTTGGATGCAACTCAGCATTCTCTCTCCTCCAAACACGACAAGTTGTGTTTCTACCAAACAGTTCTACTTTGGTTTCATCTGACCATATGACATTTTCCCAATCCGCTTCTGGATCATCCAAATGCTCTCTAGCATACTTCAGACGGGCCCGGACATGTACTGGCTTAAGCAGGGAGACACGTCTGGCACTGCAGGATCTGAGTCCCTGGCGGCGTAGTGTGTTACTGATGGTAGCCTTTGTTACGTTGGTCCCAGCTCTCTGCAGGTCATTCACCCCGTGTGGTTCTGGGATGTTTGCTCACCGTTCTTGTGATCATTTTGACCCCACGGGGTGAGATCTTGCGTGGAGTCCCAGATCAGGGGAGATTATCAGTGGTTTTGTATGTCTTCCATTTTCTAATTATTATTGATAGAAAGGCAACTGTAACTCAAATAACCACTTGTTACAACCAAGGTATGCAGAATACCATATCTGAACACACAACACATCGAACCTTAAAGCAGATGGGCTACAGCAGCAGAAGACCACACCAGGTGCCACTCCTGTCAGCTAAAGAACAGGAAACTGAACCTACAATTTGCACAGGCTCACCAAGATTGGACAATAGAAGATTGGAAAATGTTGCCTGGTCTGATGAGTCTCGATTTCAGCTGCGACATTCAGATGGTAGGGTCAGAACTTGGCGTAAACATGAAAGCATGGATCCATCCTGCCTTGTATCAACGGTTCAGGCTGGTGGTGGTGTAATGGTGTGGGGGATATTTTCTTGGCACACTTTGGGCTCCTTAGTACCAATTGAGCATTGTTTAAATGCCACATCCTACCTGAGTATTGTTGCTGACCATGTCCATTCCTTTATGACTACAGTGTACACAGCTTCTAATGTATACTTCCAGCAGGAAACTGCACCATGTCACAAAGCTCAAATCATTTCAAACTGGTTTCTTGAACATGACAATGAGTTCACTGTACTAAAATAGCCTCCACAGTCACCAGATCCTAATCAAATAGAGCACCTTTGGGATGTGGTGGAACGGGAGATTCGCATCATGTATGTGCAGCCGACAAATCTGCAGCAATTGCTTGATGCTATCATGTCAATATGGACCAAAATGTCTGAGTAATGTTTCCAACACCTTGTTGAATCTATGACATGAAGAATTAAGGCAGTTCTGAAGGCAAAAGGGGGTCCAACTTGGTACTAGCAAGGTGTACATAATAAAGTGCCTGGTGAGTGTATATGCTTATATACATACATATATATGTTAATATGTGTATGTACACATATAAAAACATAAATATATATGTGCATAAGCAAACGCAAGCTCGCTTTTGCATTGCTGTCAACTTGTAATACCAGCGCACATTAACGTGCACTGGTATTACTCAGTGGGGCGCTAATATCTCTTTCATGAAAGCAATATTTAGTGCTCCACTTGTAATCTGGCATTGTGTGCATGAGAAATTATTAACTGTATTGCAAAGGATCTGCATCCAAAACTTTCTAGCTTTTATTTTGTTAGAAAATATATAAATGGGTTCCTGCACATATTATACAATAACTATGCAGCTTTTAGGAATGTCAAGGTCCTACATTCCACAAAGTGCACTCCAGCCTCTCAGGGGAAAACTTTATCATTTTTAGAGGTAAATTACAGAAAAATCAGGCAAAATAAATAATGGAAGTGCATTGCAAAGTTGTTTCATTATGTATATATAAAATGTTATTAGAAATGTCCCTTTAAACTGATGACTACACAAATTAACCTTTTGTTACCACATGCAAGTGGCCAGCTACCCCCTTTAAGAAACAATTTGCCCAGAATGGGAAATCTCACATTAGTTTATGTGCCTAAATTGCCTAACTGTTCCATTAAGAAACAACATGTGTAAATGGAACATGTTAATACAGTAAAAAACGTAAAACTAGTGATATATATATATATATATATATATATATATATATATATATATATATATATATATATAGTGCAGGTAAAGTCAGAAATTAGGTAATCCTAGCATTACCCTGGAAAAGCTGACATTAGCCAAGTGGCTCTGGGTAAAGCCCGATGTTACATGATAAATCTCCTCAGAGTGCATTGAGTCACAGAATCAAACATGTATACAATGCACTGTAATTCACACATCTTGACTATCTTTTTTGCCTCCGCCTGGGGAGTCCAAGGGGTGTGAAACCCTGTGGAATTACATTTCCAAACCAAAGGTTCACTTGGGGTGAATGCTAGAGAATCAGCAGGGCGCCTTCCATCAACTCCCTAGGCAAAAAAAAATAGTGTAGATGGGGTAATGTCAGCTTTACCCGGTTAATCTTAGGATTACTCGTATTTCAGACTTCACCCATAACATATAGATATATATGAATACACAGCACTGTATAATGCTGAAGACTTATACACTAATGATGTACATGTTACACTGTGTAATGATGCACACTGGAGAGCACCTGGCTATACAATACACAAATAAAAGATAATACATATATATATAATATATATATTTACACACACACATATACACTATATGTTTGTGGGTGTTTAAGTATGAATATATTATTCTGCATCATGAAGCATATTATGAGATATACACTAATGTTGTGTTTAAGAAAATCTACATGATAATGTTTATTTATTTATTTATTTTAATAATGATCAGAACAATTAGATAATTCGATCTGAATCACTCACTGTACTGTAGGCAAGTATCTGGTAGTCAAGGAGTTAATATATCTTTTTTAGGACAGAGCTCTAGCAACAGGGTGAAGAAATGTTGCACAGTTTTGTGACTACTTTCCATATATTAAGCAGAAAAATCAATCTTTACACTAAATACAGGGGATTGATAGTACCATTCTGTACACTCCAACCCAAGCAGGGGGAAAGAAAGCAGCAAAAAGTATTTGCTTCAGTTCCCTATTAGCAGCAGGACAGGCTACTTGAATTATCGCTGCTTCTCTCCAAAGTACTGCAAGTTCGATTTCCCAATTTTCAGCTAATAAGGTAGGAAACCA